>NC_057799.1:524797453-524812179 GCF_018294505.1 Triticum aestivum | reverse complement strand
ATAGTGCCGCGCCCGCTAAGCCCCCGGGCCACTGGCATATGGGCCCCACTGCCCGGTTAAAAAGATTAAAAAAAGTTATATTAAAATAATAATAATTAATAATTAATTAGATTAATATTGTTTAATTAGGCTAATTACCTAGCTTAACTAATTGAAACTGTTAGTTAGTCAGAAGTCTCAATGACAGGGTGGCTCCACGCCCTGTTGACCAGTCAAACGTTGACTGGTCAAGTGGGACCCCCTGGCCCACCTGTCAGCCACTGGATACAGTTCTGTGTACCCTGTGTTGGGTGCGTCTAGCGTTTTAGCATTTATTTTCTAATTATTAATAATTTCAGAATATTGCTAAAATTTTAGAAAATCATAGAAAATAATCCGTAACTCGGATGCAAAAGTGTTATACATGAAGGTTGCTTAGAAAAATATGAAGAATCGGAATACGCTCTCCGTTCATCCGTCACGTGCCCCTAGCATAGCGAACATCGAACTTTTCCCCTCCGGTTCATTTGTCCGAAAATGCCTAACTCCGGGAAAACTTTCCCGGACGTTATGCCCCTTCGTCTGTATCGTCTAGCACCGTGTTAGAACACCCCTCGCGCTGCTTTTGTCTTGTCATGCATAGTATTGCACTTGTCTGCTCTGTATTTATTGTTTCTTCCCCCTCTTCTCTCCGGTAGACCCCGAGACCGCTGCTGATGCCCCTGTGATCGACTACGTCGACGACGACCCTTCTTCCCTTTCAGCGGAGCTTCCAGGCAAGCCCCCCCTTTGATCATCCCGATATCGCCCATTCCATTCTCTCATGCTTGCATTAGATTTTGCTACCGTAATTGATGTTGGAAATATGCCCTGGAGGCAATAATAAATGGTTATTATTATATTTCTTTGTTCATGATAATTCTCTGTTGTTCATGCTATAATTGTGTTATCCGGAAATCGTAATACATGTGCGAATACATAGACCACAATGTGTCCCTAGTAAGCCTCTAGTTGACTAGCTTGTTGATCAACAGATAGTCATGGTTTCCTGACTATGGACATTGGATGTCATTGATAACGGGATCACATCATTAGGAGAATGATGTGATGGACAGGACCCAATCCTAAGCATAGCATAAAAAGATCGTGTAGTTTCGTTTGCTAGAGCTTTTCCAATGTCAAGTATCTTTTCCTTAGACCATGAGATCGTGCAACTCCCGGATACCGTAGGAGTGCTTTGGGTGTGCCAAACGTCACAACGTAACTGGGTGACTATAAAGGTGCACTACGGGTATCTCCGAAAGTGTCTGTTGGGTTGGCACGGATCGAGACTGGGATTTGTCACTCCGTGTGACGGAGAGGTATCTCTGGGCCCACTCGGTAATGCATCATCATAATGAGCTCAATGTGACTAAGGCATTAGTCACGGGATCATGCATTGCGGTACGAGTAAAGAGACTTGCCGGTAACGAGATTGAACAAGGTATTGGGATACCGACGATCGAATCTCGGGCAAGTAACATACCGATTGACAAAGGGAATTGTATACGGGATTGATTGAATCCTCGACATCGTGGTTCATCCGATGAGATCATCGTGGAACATGTGGGAGCCAACATGGGTATCCAGATCCCGCTGTTGGTTATTGACCAGAGAGGTATCTCGGTCATGTCTGCATGTCTCCCGAACCCGTAGGGTCTACACACTTAAGGTTCGGTGACGCTAGGGTTGTAGAGATATGTGTATGCGGAAACCCGAAAGTTGTTCGGAGTCCCGGATGAGATCCCGGATGTCACGAGGAGTTCCGGAATGGTCCGGAGGTGAAGAATTATATATAGGAAGTCAAGTTTCGGCCACCGGGAAAGTTTCGGGGGTTACCGGTGTTGTACCGGGACCACCGGAAGGGTCCCGGGGGTCCACCGGGTGGGGCCACCTATCCCGGAGGGCCCCGTGGGATGAAGTGGGAAGGGAACCAGCCCCTAGGGGCTGGGCGCCCCCCCATGGGCCTCCCCCCTGCGCCTGGGGTTGGAAACCCTAGGGTGGGGGGGCGCCCCACTTGCCTTGGGTGGCAAGGCACCCCCCTGGCCGCCGCCCCCCCACCAGATGGGTTCTGGCCGGCACCCCCCCCCTCCCAGGGGGCCTATATAAAGGGGGAGGGAGGGCAGTAGGATTACAGCCTTGGGCGCCTCCCTCCTCCCCTGCTACACCTCTCCCTCTCGCAGAAGCTCGGTGAAGCCCTGCCGAGACCCGCTACATCCACCATCACGCCGTCGTGCTGCTGGATCTCCATCAACCTCTCCTTCCCCTTTGCTGGATCAAGAAGGAGGAGACGTCGCTGCACCGTACGTGTGTTGAACGCGGAGGTGCCGTCAGTTCAGCACTCGGTCACTGGTGATTTGAATCACGGCGAGTACGACTCCGTCATCCACGTTCATTGGAACGCTTCCGCTCGCGATCTACAAGCGTATGTAGATGCACTCCTTTCCCCTCGTTGCTAGTATACTCCATAGATGCATCTTGGTGAGCGTAGGAAAATTTAAAAATTATGCTACGATTCCCAACAGTGGCATCATGAGCCAGGCCTATGCGTAGTTACTATGCACGAGTAGAACACAAAGAAGTTGTGGGCGTTGATGTTGCAAATTCTTCTTGCCGCTACTAGTCGTTTCTTGTTTCGGCGGCATTGTAGGATGAAGCGGCCCGGACCGACCTTACACGTACGCTTACGTGAGACAGGTTCCACCGACTGACATGCACTAGTTGCATAAGGTGGCTAGCGGGTGTCTGTCTCTCCTACTTTAGTCGGAACGGATTCGATGAAAAGGGTCCTTATGAAGGGTAAATAGAAATTGTCAAATCACGTTGTGGTCATACGTAGGTAAGAAACGTTCTTGCTAGAAACCTACAAACCACGTAAAAACTTGCAACAACAATTAGAGGATGTCTAACTTATTTTTGCAGCATGTGCTATGTGATGTGATATGGCCAGAAGATGTGATGAATGATATATGTGGTGTATGAGATTGATCATATTCTTGTAATAGGAATCACGACTTGCATGTCGATGAGTATGACAACCGGCAGGAGCCATAGGAGTTGTCTTTATTATTTTGTATGACCTGCGTGTCATTGAATAACACCATGTAAATTACTTTACTTTGTTGCTAAACGCGTTAGCCATAGAAGTAGAAGTAATCGTTGGCGTGACGACTTCATGAAGACACAATGATGGAGATCATGGTGTCATGCCGGTGACGAAGATGATCATGGTGCCCCGAAGATGGAGATCAAAGGAGCATAATGATATTGGCCATATCATGTCACTATTTGATTGCATGTGATGTTTATCATGTTTTGCATCTTATTTGCTTAGAACGACGGTAGTAAGTAAGATGATCCCTTATGATAATTTCAAGAAAGTGTTCACCCTAACTGCGCACCGTTGCGAAGGTTCGTTGTTTCGAAGCACCACGTGATGATCGGGTGTGATAGATTCTAACGTTCGAATACAACGGGTGTTGACGAGCCTAGCATGTACAGACATGGCCTCGGAACACACGCAATACACTTAGGTTGACTTGACGAGCCTAGCATGTACAGACATGGCCTCGGAACACGGAGGACCGAAAGGTCGAGCATGAGTCGTATAGAAGCTACGATCAACATGGAGATGTTCACCGATCTTGACTAGTCCGTCTCACGTGATGATCGGACACGGCCTAGTTAACTCGGATCATGTTTCACTTAGATGACTAGAGGGATGTCTATCTGAGTGGGAGTTCATTAAATAATTTGATTAGATGAACTTAATTATCATGAACTTAGTCTAAAATCTTTACACTATGTCTTGTAGATCAAATGGCCAACGTTGTTCTCAATTTCAACGCGTTCCTAGAGAAAACCAAGCTGAAAGATGATGGCAGCAACTATACGGACTGGGTCCGGAACCTGAGGATCATCCTCATAGTAGCCAAGAAAGATTATGTCGTAGAAGCACCACTAGGTGATGCACCAATCCCAGAGAACCAAGACGTTATGAACGCTTGGCAGCAGCGTGCTGATGATTACTCCCTCGTTCAGTGTGGCATGCTTTACAGCGTAGAACCGGGACTGCAAAAGCGTTTTGAGAAACATGGAGCATATGAGATGTTCGAGGAGCTGAAAATGGTTTTCCAAGCTCATGCCCGGGTCGAGAGATATGAAGTCTCCGACAAGTTCTTCAGCTGTAAAATGGAGGAGAATAGTTCTGTTAGTGAGCACATACTCAGAATGTCTGGGTTACACAACCGCTTATCCCAGCTGGGAGTTAATCTCCCGGATGACGCGGTCATTGACAGAATCCTCCAGTCGCTTCCACCAAGCTACATGAGCTTTGTGATGAACTTCAATATGCAGGGGATGGAAAAGACCATTCCTGAAGTATATTCAATGCTGAAATCAGCGGAAGGGGAGATCAGAAAAGAACATCAAGTGTTGATGGTGAATAAAACCACTAAGTTCAAGAAGGGCAAGGGTAAGAAGAACTTCAAGAAGGACGGCAAGGGAGTTGCCGCGCCCGGTAAGCCAGTTACTGGGAAGAAGTCAAAGAATGGACCCAAGCCTGAAACTGAGTGCTTTTATTGCAAGGGAAGTGGTCACTAGAAGCGGAACTGCCCCAAATACTTAGCGGACAAGAAGGCCGGCAACGCCAAAGGTATATGTGATATACATGTAATTGATGTGTACCTTACCAGTACTCGTAGTAGCTCCTGGTTATTTGATACCGGTGCGGTTGCTCATATTTGTAACTCAAAACGGGAACTACGGAATAAACGGAGACTGGCGAAGGACGAGGTGACGATGCGCGTCGGGAATGGTTCCAAGGTCGATGTGATCGCCGTCGGCACGCTACCTCTGCATCTACCTACGGGATTAGTTTTAAACCTCAATAATTGTTATTTAGTGCCAGCTTTGAGCATGAACATTGTATCTGGATCTCGTTTAATTCGAGACGGCTACTCATTTAAATCCGAGAATAATGGTTGTTCTATTTATTTGAGAGATATGTTTTATGGTCATGCCCCGCTGGTCAATGGTTTATTTTTGATGAATCTCGAACGTGATGTTACACATATTCATAGTGTGAATACCAAAAGATGTAAAGTTGATAACGATAGTCCCACATACTTGTGGCACTGCCGCCTTGGTCACATTGGTGTCAAGCGCATGAAGAAGCTCCATGCAGATGGACTTTTGGAGTCTCTTGATTACGAATCATTTGACACGTGCGAACCATGCCTCATGGGTAAGATGACCAAGACTCCGTTCTCCGGAACAATGGAGCGAGCAACCAACTTATTGGAAATCATACATACCGATGTGTGCGGTCCAATGAGTGTTGAGGCTCGCGGAGGATATCGTTATGTTCTCACTCTCACTGATGACTTAAGTAGATATGGGTATGTCTACCTAAACACAAGTCTGAAACCTTTGAAAAGTTCAAGGAATTTCAGAGTGAGGTTGAGAATCAACGTGACAGGAGAATAAAATTCTTACGATCAGATCGTGGTGGAGAATATTTAAGTCACGAATTTGGTGCGCACTTAAGGAAATGTGGAATAGTTTCACAACTCACGCTGCCTGGAACACCTCAGAGAAACGGTGTGTCCGAACGTCGTAATCGCACTCTATTGGATATGGTGCGATCTATGATGTCTCTTATCGATTTACCGCTCTCATTTTGGGGCTATGCTTTAGAGACTGCTGCATTCACTTTAAATAGGGTTCTGTCGAAATCCGTTGAGACGACACCATATGAATTATGGTTTGGGAAGAAACCTAAGCTGTTGTTTCTAAAAGTTTGGGGATGCGATGCTTATGTCAAGAAACTTCAACCAAAAAACTCGAACCCAAGTCGGAAAAATGCGTCTTCATAGGATACCCTAAGGAAACTATTGGGTATACCTTCTACCTCAGATCCGAAGGCAAGATCTTCGTTGCCAAGAACGGGTCCTTTCTAGAGAAGGAGTTTCTCTCGAAAGAATTAAGTGGGAGGAAAGTGGAACTTGATGAGGTGATAGTCACCCCTTCCGAACCGGAAAGTAGCGCAGCGCGGGAAAATGTTCCTGTGGTGCCTACACCGACTGGGGAGGAAGTTAATGATGATGATCATGAAGCTTCGGATCAAGTTACTACTGAACTTCGTAGGTCCACAAGGACACGTTCCGCACCAGAGTGGCACGGCAACCCTGTCCTGGAAATCATGTTGTTAGACAACGGTGAACCTTCGAACTATGAAGAAGCGATGGCGGGCCCGGATTCCGATAAATGGCTAGAATCCATGAAATCCAAGATAGGATCCATGTATGAAAACGAAGTATGGACTTCGACTGACTTGCCCGATGATCGGCGAGCCATAGAAAACAAATGGATCTTTAAGAAGAAGACGGACGCGGATGGTAACGTGACCATCCATAAGGCTCGACTTGTCGCTAAGGGTTATCGACAAGTTCAAGGGGTTGACTACGATGAGACCTTCTCACCCGTAGCGAAGCTGAAGTCCGTCTGAATCATGTTAGCAATTTCCGCATACTATGATTATGAGATATGGCAGATGGACGTCAAAACGACATTCCTTAACGGCTTCCTTAAGGAAGAGTTGTATATGATGCAGCCGGAAGGTTTTGTCGATCCTAAGAATGCTAACAAAGTATGCAAGCTCCAGCGCTCAATCTATGGGCTGGTGCAAGCATCTCGGAGTTGGAACATTCTCTTTGATGAGATGATCAAAGCGTTTGGGTTTACACAGACTTATGGAGAAGCCTGTGTTTACACGAAAGTGAGTGGGAGCTCTATAGCATTTCTCTTATTATATGTGGATGACATACTATTGATGGGAAATGATATAGAATTCTTGGAAAGTATAAAGGCCTATTTGAATAAGTGTTTTTCAATGAAGGACCTTGGAGAAGCTGCTTATATATTAGGCATCAAGATCTATAGAGATAGATCAAGACGCCTCATTGGTCTTTCACAGAGTACATACCTCGACAAGATATTGAAGAAGTTCAATATGGATCAGTCCAAGAAGGGGTTCTTGCCTGTATTGCAAGGTGTGCAATTGAGTACGGCTCAATGCCCGACCATGGCAGAAGATAGAGAAAAGATGAGTATCATCCCCTATGCCTCGGCCATAGGGTCTATCATGTATGCCATGCTGTGTACCAGACCTGATGTAAACCTTGCCGTAAGTTTGGTAGGAAGGTACCAAAGTAATCCCGGCATGGAACACTGGACAGCGGTCAAGAATATCCTAAAGTACCTGAAAAGGACTAAAGATATGTTTCTCGTTTATGGAGGTGACGAAGAGCTCGTCGTAAAGGGTTACGTCGACGCTAGCTTCGACACAGATCTGGATGACTCGAAGTCACAAACCGGATACGTGTATATTTTGAATGGAGGAGCAGTAAGCTGGTGCAGTTGCAAGCAAAGCGTCGTGGCGGGATCTACATGTGAAGCGGAGTACATGGCAGCCTCGGAGGCAGCACAGGAAGCAGTCTGGATGAAGGAGTTCATTACCGACCTAGGGGTGATTCCCAATGCGTCGGGCCCGATGACTCTCTTCTGTGACAACACTGGAGCTATTGCCCTTGCGAAGGAGCCCAGGTTTCACAGGAAGACCAGGCATATCAAGCGTCGCTTCAACTCCATTCGTGAAAGTGTTCAAAATGGAGACATAGATATTTGTAAAGTACATACGGACCTGAATGTAGCAGATCCGTTGACTAAACCTCTCCCTAGAGCAAAACATGATCAACACCGGGACGCAATGGGTGTTTGATTCATCACAATGTAACTAGATTATTGACTCTAGTGCAAGTGGGAGACTGTTGGAAATATGCCCTAGAGGCAATAATAAATGGTTATTATTATATTTCTGTGTTCATGATAATTGTCTGTTGTTCATGCTATAATTGTGTTATCCGGAAATCGTAATACATGTGTGAATACATAGACCACAACGTGTCCCTAGTAAGCCTCTAGTTGACTAGCTCGTTGATCAACAGATAGTCATGGTTTCCTGACTATGGACATTGGATGTCATTGATAACGGGATCACATCATTAGGAGAATGATGTGATGGACAGGACCCAATCCTAAGCATAGCATAAAAAGATCGTGTAGTTTCGTTTGCTAGAGCTTTTCCAATGTCAAGTATCTTTTCCTTAGACCATGAGAACGTGCAACTCCCGGATACCGTAGGAGTGCTTTGGGTGTGCCAAACGTCACAACGTAACTGGGTGACTATAAAGGTGCACTACGGGTATCTCCGAAAGTGTCTGTTGGGTTGGCACGGATCGAGACTGGGATTTGTCACTCCGTGTGACGGAGAGGTATCTCTGGGCCCACTCGGTAATGCATCATCATAATGAGCTCAATGTGACAAAGGCGTTAGTCACGGGATCATGCATTGCGGTACGAGTAAAGAGACTTGCCGGTAACGAGATTGAACAAGGTATTGGGATACCGACGATCGAATCTCGGGCAAGTAACATACCGATTGACAAAGGGAATTGTATACGGGATTGATTGAATCCTCGACATCGTGGTTCATCCGATGAGATCATCGTGGAACATGTGGGAGCCAACATGGGTATCCAGATCCCGCTGTTGGTTATTGACCGGAGAGGCGTCTCGGTCATGTCTGCATGTCTCCCGAACCAGTAGGGTCTACACACTTAAGGTTCGGTGACGCTAGGGTTGTAGAGATATGTGTATGCGGAAACCCGAAAGTTGTTCGGAGCCCGGATGAGATCCCGGACGTCACGAGGAGTTCCGGAATGGTCCGGAGGTGAAGAATTATATATAGGAAGTCAAGTTTCGGCCACCGGGAAAGTTTCTGGGGTTACCGGTATTGTATCGGGACCACCGGAAGGGTCCCGGGGGTCCACCGGGTGGGGCCACCTATCCCGGAGGGCCCCGTGGGCTGAAGTGGGAAGGGAACCAGCCCCTAGTGGGCTGGGCGCCCCCCATGGGCCTCCCCCCTGCGCCTGGGGTTGGAAACCCTAGGGTGGGGGGGCGCCCCACTTGCCTTGGGGGGCAAGGCACCCCCCGGCCGCCCCCCCCCCCACCAGATGGGTTCTGGCCGGCACCCCCCCTCCCAGGGGGCCTATATAAAGGGGGGAGGGAGGGCAGTATGATTACAGCCTTGGGCGCCTCCCTCCTCCCCTGCCACACCTCTCCCTCTCGCAGAAGCTCGGCGAAGCCCTGCCGAGACCCGCTACATCCACCATCACGCCGTCGTGCTGCTGGATCTCCATCAACCTCTCCTTCCCCCTTGCTGGATCAAGAAGGAGGAGACGTCGCTGCACCGTACGTGTGTTGACCGCGGAGGTGCCGTCAGTTCGGCACTCGGTCATCGGTGATTTGAATCACGGCGAGTACGACTCCGTCATCCACGTTCATTGGAACGCTTCCGCTCGCGATCTACAAGGGTATGTAGATGCACTCCTTTCCCCTCGTTGCTAGTATACTCCATAGATGCATCTTGGTGAGCGTAGGAAAATTTAAAAATTATGCTACGATTCCCAACAATTGATTGCTCCTATTCTGATGCATAGCGTGCTTTTGTACCTGCTATTGTTACCTACCTGCTTATCCTAAACTGCCTAGTATAGGTTGGTTAGTGATCAATCAGTGACCCCCACCTTGTCCTTGTTGCCCCCGCTTCATCATCGACGACTCGATCAACGTGATCGACGACCAGAGCCTGACACCTCACATCACATCACGCCCCTTTAGTTGCTCGACTCTGCAGAGCTACTATCGAGTGCCGAGGGTGATCCCTCATAACGCACTTATGATGATAATTCTGTAGTGTAGCTATTCGGTCGTGGTCAACAAGGGTAGTTCCTCGTTCACCATTCCCGATACGGCTCTGTCGTGCAACACCTCAAGTGTGAACCTCGAGGGTGGTCCCTCTTACGTTCACCTTGATGATTACATTGAGTGGAATCCACCGGGGGTGATTCCTCGGGTTTTCCCCTTGATGTCTGGACACACAGTTACCTTGACTTTACTTGAGACATTGGTGAAAGTCGGGCGGGCCCGGAGAGCACCCGAGGAGTTGTTACGGTGCCGGCTGGCTGTTTAGCGGTATCACCCGGGAGGGGGTGATAGCTCCGGACTTGTCCCGACAGCCGTCACTTGTTTTTAATAATGCACTAACAGGTTTGTGTATTTGTTCTGAATTGGCCTTTGGCCTTTACGCACTAATAACCACGTGAGAATAGTTATGGGCCTCGACATCGCAGTATCAGCCGAAGCTTTGTCAGACGTCCACTTCAGCATTGTGGCACGGTCGGATCGTGCTGGCCATCCGAGGCGGTGCTGGTATCCACCCTGCTCGCAACGACCTGGAGTGCAACGGGCGATGGGCCCAAGACCTCGGGGCGCTTAGGATATAGACCGGCGGGGACCTCTCTGTTGAGCCTAGGTAGGGTTGCGACGTGTTGATCTTCCGAGGCCGGGTATTGACCCCAGAAAGGTGTGTCCGGCCAGAGTGATCGAGCGTGTTGGGTAACGTGGTGCATCCCTGCAGGGAAGATATATATTCGAATACCATGTCCTCGGTAATGGACGTTCAGACTTGTATCCTAATCTTATACAACTAGAAATGGATACCTGATACTTGTGATGGATATGTGGCTCCGAGATTGCTTTCTCGCAGGGAGTCGAGGAAGGATCTATGGGCATTAATTCTACAACATGCTTGTTAATTATAAACTGCTATTCTTTACTCTCCTACATGCTGCAAGATGCTCGGAGCTGCTTGAAGATGCTAGTCTTCGATAGGCTAGGCCTTCCCCTCTATTCTGGCTTTCTGCAGTTCAGTCCAACGATACAACCCTTCCATTTGATACCAATGCATACTTAGTTTAGATCTGATGCTTGCGAGTACTTTGGATGAGTACTCACGGTTGCTTTGCTCCGCCTTTCCCCCCTTCTTTCTTCTTTCTGGTTGTTGCAACCAGATGGTGGATCCCTGGAGCCAGATGCCACCGCCGATGCCTACTACTACGTGGAGGCTGCCGAAGACCAGGAGTAGTTAGGAGGTCCCAGGCAGGAGGCCTTGCCTCTTCGATCGTTGTTGCTTTTGTGTTTGCCTTCTTAAGGCAGTCTTGTCTAACCTTATGTCTGTACCCAGATATTGTTGCTTCCGCCGACGCTTGTGTATCGAGCTTGTATTCGAGCCCTCGAGGTCCCTGGCTTGTAATATGAAGCTTGTATTATTTTATTTGTGTCTAGAGTTGTGTTGTGATATCTTCCCGTGAGTCCCTGATCTTGATCATACACATTTGCGTGTATGATTAGTGTACGGTCGAATTGGGGGCGTCACAAGTTGGTATCAGAGCCGACTGCTTGTAGGAACCCCCTTTCCAACTCCTTGGCCGAAGTTGAGTCTAGTCAATGAAAAATGGTTTTACTAACATGGCTGTGTGGCTTATGGGCCCACGTCGCCATTGGGTGGTGTTAGGATCTTTTACTCCTCGTCTATACTTTGGGGCTCTGATCTCTCTTCTATTCGGGTTAAATGATTTTTGCTAACTAAACATTAGGATCTCGTGATCACATCCACCCGGAGGTTGGTATTAACCCTTTCTCGAATTAAGGGCCAAGTTCTGCTTCATAATGGACACTGACTGCAGGATCCTCATATCGAGGGCACCCTATGTTGTCACTTGCAAATCCCTCACTCCAGCGGTTATCTTCGACGTTGATGTAGCCTTTGCTATGCCTCGTTGTTGAATCCCTCCATCGCGGCATATGTGCCGCCTAGTATGTCTGGATGATTCTCTTGTCCGAACTCATACGAACAACGTGCAATTGGCCCCACATATGTATCGGTATGTCTCCAATGACTACTGCAGTGTACATACTGCGCCTTTGCTCATTGTTCAGGTTTCAGCATGAATGACTCCTTACACTTGCTCCAACCCTTGCTAAACTACACCCTGTTGCATCTAAGCAGGATATTTAGAACCGCTGGTCGTGATCGTGGTGGAGACAACCCACCACCTCCCAAATACATTGCCGGAATGATACAACAGTTTGATGTTGAATCGCCAGTTCATGGTACGAGTCATGGCTCAGTTTTCGCGCCCCAATATGAATCAGCAACCAACCCCAGTAACACTTCAATACTTTGTGTGTCTCAACCCTATCATCTACCGCAGCTCATCTCTGCCCTTGATGCTGATGACTAGCTCCGTGACATCAATTTCGAGTTGGAGTCTACTGATGTAGCCCCTGCCAACAACGTCACCTTCGTGGCGAATTACCTGAAACGTCCCGCAGCTCAATGGTGGGACAGCCATATGCGTTCCTTACCTGTTGAAACCATCATCACTTGGCAGAATTTCAAGCTGCTTTCCGCGGGCCAATGTCGAACCACCATGGTTAGTCTCAACATCCCGTTGAAATTGAAGGATTGGAATTCCATGTTTCCCCCATTGTTTTGAAGTCGTACAATATCGACCTCATTTTGGGAATGGAATGGTTGAAAACACATGCCGGTTCTATCATTTGCGCCACTAAGACTGTCCTTCTACTACATCCTTCAAGTGAGATAGTAAGCTACCATGCTTATCTTGTTTGAAATGTCGAAGCACGGTTTTATTCCTTGAATGTGTGAAACGCTTCTCCTCTTGTGAGAACCAAAAACACTCCAATCATTTGTAAATTCCCAAATGTCTTTCCAGAAGGACTACCCAGTCCATAACCTTGAACTTGTTGCAGTTAAATTTGCATTGAAGTTGTGGTGACATTACCTTCTCGGTAATCGTTGCGAGGTCTTCATCGATCATTAAAGTCTGAAGTAATTAATTCCACGACTAGATCTGGATCTTCGTCACCAATGATGTATAGGAAACAATCACAGACTATGACTATGGTATTTCTTATAACCCTAGCAGGGCTAATATGATGGCCAATGCTCTGAGTCGCAAGTCTTATTGCAACAACCACATGGCTTATAAAGCTCAAAACTCTGCACGATGATCTCACTTACCGAGAGCATCCGATCCGCGTTCTCGATCAAGCTGAATGTCGCACCCATTAGAGGTTTATCAAATTTCTAAAAGTTCAGTGGTCAAACTCTTGTGAAGGTGAAACCACTTGGAAACTTGAGGATCGTCTTCCTGATAAATACCCCGCTTTGTTTACTTATACCTCCTAAAATCTTGGGAAGAGATTTCTTGTAGTGGAGGAGAATTGTAATGCCCGGATAATTAAGCTACAGTAATCCTCTGCTAATGGTGCCTTGTCATCACATTATTGTTGCTAATCCTCGCTTGATCCAGATCTTAATTCAAATTCAAGTTCAAACTAAAGTCCAAAACTAAGTTTTCAAACATGAAAGCTAAAATGTTCAAAGTGTGGCAAATAATCTCTGGTTATTTTTCATGTTGGAACCGACCTCATTGGGATTCCCAAAATGCCCCTGGAAATTATTTAAGTGGATCAACAGCAAATTACTTGAGCTTTTCATTTTCTAAAAATGTTTAAAGTTTTCCAAATGTCCCCAAACTTTGTGAGCCACTCCATAATATTGCCTTTGTTTTAATTGCCAAATATCATGGGCAAAAGAAACGTTTTGCTATCTATTTTAAAATGCAAACAAAGGAGAAAAACAAAAGCAAATAAATAAAAGGAAATGACTAATAAAAGGAAAACAACCTAATCTACTAGGCTTTGGCCCAAGTGGCTGGGAAGGCCCAACCCACCACTGGTGCCATCCCCTGCTTCCTGTCACGGGAGGGGGTCGTGGCGGCCATCCACCCGCCATGGCCGCCGATGCCGCCGCTGTCGTTCATCCCGCGGTTGAGGGGATGGATAAGAGCACCCCAAGCCCCTCCTCTCTCACCTTGTCAAACCCTAGCCCCATTTTTCCCCTCCCCGCGCCTCTGCTCTCTCCCTCACCTATACCCGACGCCACCATCACCGTGCTCCCCAGCGCTTGGGGGGATGTCCATGACCTTCACCACCGCCGTCTCCTTCGCCTACATGCATCGAATCGAGCAGGGAGGCCCTGTATGCTCGTCACCGCGTCGTCTTCCTTACCTTCGGCCGCCGCACTACATCGCCGTCGTCCCGCACTCCGGCGCCTTCCCCGAGCCCACTGCCATCCCCCTACAGATTCCTCGTGAGCTCCTCCTTCTAATCCCCCTTTTTCCCGCCTCGATCCGTCGCGGTAGTCACCGTGTTTCTGCCGTGGCTCTGCTCCCGCCGGTGAGCTCGTGGTGGTTGACCTCGTCCACCCCGGGTCGAATCGGAGCAGCTGACGTGCTCCTGGGACTCCCAGGAGGCCAACGCGCCGTGCCCCACCCATTCGTGTAGCCCCACACCCGCACATGCCCTCATCGATGCTCGCCTCTAGTTGTGCGCGCCGTTGACGCCCGGCGCTCGTCGAGCCCGCTGTCGCGCTCGTCCATGCTACCCGCGGCCCCGGGCCGCTCCTCCCGCACGCGCCCACCTCCTCTGCAGCCACCTCTGCTGCCGCCTCGCTGGGCCTGCTGCCGCCTGCACCGCGTCACACCCGCGGCCGTGGTGCTCCACCCGCTCGCCCCCGAGGCCTCCCGCTCATCGCCCTGCGCCCAGACGCGCACCCGTGCCCCCTGCATCGCCACGCCCGCAGCCCCGCACGGCGCTGCTGCAACCCGCGTCGCGTGCAGCCTCGCCTTGCCCCGCGCCGTCGCGCTCACGCCGCG
>NC_057799.1:524781161-524797153 GCF_018294505.1 Triticum aestivum | reverse complement strand
GGCCCCACCACTCGCCAGTGCTGGCCACCCCCCACCCCGACCTCGCCGGGTGCCGGCGCCCCACCGCGCCCTGGGCGACCTTCGTCCGCCGCGCCACACGCCCGTGCGTTCGGGCGGGTGCCCATGCCCGATAGCGCCGCGCCCGCTAAGCCCCCGGGCCACTGGCATATGGGCCCCACTGCCGTTTTAAAAAGATTGAAAAAAGTTATGTTAAAATAATAATAATTAATAATTAATTAGATTAATACTGTTTAATTAGGCTAATTACCTAGTTTAACTAATTGAAACTGTTAGTTAGTCAGAAGTCTCAATGACAGGGTGGCCCCATGCCCTGTTGACCAGTCAAACGTTGACTGGTCAACGGGGACCCCCTGGCCCACCTGTCAGCCACTGGGTACAGTTCTGTGTACCCTGTGCTGGGTGCATCTAGCATTTTAGCATTTATTTTCGAATTATTAATAATTTCAGAATATTGCTAAAATTTTAGAAAATCATAGAAAATAATCCGTAACTCGGATGCAAAAGTTTTATACATGAAAGTTTCTCAGAAAAATATGACGAATCGGAATACGCTCTCCGTTCATCCGTCACGTGCCCCTAGCATAGCGAACATCGAACTTTTCCCCTCTGGTTCGTCTGTCCGAAAATGCCTAACTACGGGAAAACTTTCCCGGGTGTTATCCCCCTTCGTCCGTATCGTCTAGCACCGCGTTAGAACACCCCTCGCGCTGCTTTTGTCTTGTCATGCATAGTATTGCACTTGTTTGCTCTGTATTTATTGTTTCTTCCCCCTCTCTCCGGTAGACCCCGAGACCGCTGCTGATGCCCCTGTGATCGACTACGTCGCCGACGACCCTTCTTCCCTTTCAGCGGAGCTTCCACTCAAGCCCCCCCTTTGATCATCCCGATATCACCCATTCCATTCTCTCATGCTTGCATTAGATTTTGCTACTGTAATTGATTGCTCCTATTCTGATGCATAGCCTGCTTTTGTACCTGCTATTATTACCTACCTGCTTATCCTAAACTGCATAGTATAGGTTGGTTAGTGATCCATCAGTGACCCCCACCTTGTCCTTGTTGCCCCTGCTTCATCATCGACGACTCGATCAACGTGATCGACCACCAGAGCCTGACACCTCACATCACATCACGCCCCTTTAGTTGCTCGACTCTGCAGAGCTACTATCGAGTGCCGAGGGTGATCCCTCATAACGCACTCCTGATGATAATTCTGTAGTGTAGCTATTCGGTCGTGGTCAACAAGGGTGGTTCCTCGTTCACCATTTCCGATACGGCTCTGTCGTGCAACACCTCAAGTGTGAACCTCGAGGGTGGTCCCTCTTACGTTCACCTTGATGATTACATTGAGTGGAATCCACCGGGGGTGATTCCTCGGGTTTTCCCCTTGATGTCTGGACACATAGTTACCTTGACTTTACTTGAGACATTGGTGAAAGTCGGGCGGGCCCGGAGAGCACCCGAGGAGTTGTTATGGTGGCGGCTGGCTGTTTAGCGGTATCACCCGGGAGGGGGTGATAGCTCCGGACTTGTCCCGACAGCCGTCACTTCTTTTTAATAATGCACTAACAGGTTTGGGTATTTGTTCTGAATTGGCCTTTGGCCTTTACGCACTAACCACCACGCGAGAATTGTTATGGGCCTCGACGTCGCAGTATCAGCCGAAGCTTTGTTAGACGTCCAGTTCAGCATTGTGGCACGGTCTGATCGTGCTGGCCATCCGAGGCGGTGCTGGTATCCACCCTGCTCGCAACGACCCGGAGTTCAATAGGCGATGGGCCCAAGACCCCGGGGCGCTTAGGATGTAGACCGGCGGGGACCTCTCTGCTGAGCCTAGGTAGGGCTGCGACGTGTTGATCTTCTGAGGCCGGGCATTGACCCCAGAAAGGTGTGTCCGGCCAGAGTGATCGAGCGTGTTGGGTAACGTGGTGCACCCCTGCAGGGAAGATATATATTCGAATACCGTGTCCTCGGTAATGGACGTTCAGACTTGTATCCTGATCTTATACAACTAGAAATGGATACCTGATACTTGTGATGGATATGTGGCTCCGAGATTGCTTTCTCGCAGGGAGTCGAGGAAGGATCTCTGGGCATTAATTCTACAACATGCTTGTTAATTATAAACTGCTATTCTTTACTCTCCTACATGCTGCAAGATGCTCGGAGCTGCTTGAAGATGCTAGTCTTCGATAGGCTAGGCCTTCCCCTCTATTCTGGCTTTCTGCAGTTCAGTCCACAGATACAACCCTTCCATTTGATACCAATGCATAATTAGTTTAGATCTGATGCTTGCGAGTACTTTGGATGAGTACTCACGGTTGCTTTGCTCCCCCTTTCCCCCTTCTTTCTTCTTTCTGGTTGTTGCAACCAGATGGTGGATCCCTGGAGCCAGATGCCACCGCCGATGCCTACTACTACGTGGAGGCTGCCGAAGACCAGGAGTAGTTAGGAGGTCCCAGGCAGGAGGCCTTGCCTCTTCGATCGTTGTTGCTTTTGTGTTTGCCTTCTTAAGGCAGTCTTGTCTAACCTTATGTCTGTACTCAGATATTGTTGCTTCCGCTGACGCTTGTGTATCGAGCTTGTATTCAAGCCCTCGAGGCCCCTGGCTTGTAATATGAAGCTTGTATTATTTTATTTGTGTCTAGAGTTGTGTTGTGATATCTTCTCGTGAGTCCCTGATCTTGATCGTACACATTTGTGTGTATGATTAGTGTACGGTCGAATTGGGGGCGTCACAGAACTACTCCCTCCTCGTCATGGAGAGCGTCGGGATGATGAAGATGGCCACCGGAGAGGGATTCCCGCCTCCGGCAGGGTGCCAGAACGGGTCTAGATTGGTTTTCGGTGGCTCTGGAGGTTTGCGGTGGCGGAACTCCCGATCTAGGTTTCTTTCTGGAAGTTTGGGTATATATGAGAGGTATTGGCGTCGGGAACAAGTCAGGGGGGTCTCCGGGCTGTCCACGAGGCAGGGGGCGCGCCCAGTGGGGTGGGCGCCCCCCCCCTACCCTCATGGGCAGCCCGAGACTCTTCTGGTCCATCTCCGATGCTCCGTGGGCTTCTTCTGGTCCAAAAATAATGCGCGCCCCCTACCCTCGTGGGCAGCCCGGGACTCTTCTGGTCCATCTCCGATGCTCCGTGGGCTTCTTCCGGTCCAAAAATAATCTCCGTCAAATTTCAGGTCAATTGGACTCCGTTTGGTTTTCCTTTTCTGCGATACTCAAAAACAAGGAAAAACAGAAACTGGCATTGGGCTCGGGGTTAATAGGTTAGTCCCGAAAATCATATAAAATAGCATATAAATGCATATAAAACATCCTAGATGTATAATATAATAGCATGGAACAATCAAAAATTATAGATACGTTAGAGACGTATCAAGCACAAGGCTCCAAAGGGAGTGATGAAAGATGTCCTCCTGGTCCTTAACTGCCATCTTGATCTGATGATACCTAGAATAAGCATCCGAAAAACTCAAGCGCTCACAACCCGTCGTAGCATCAATAATCTGATCAATACGAAGGAGAGCAAAAGGATCTGCCGGACAAGCCTTATTAAGGTCTGTGTAATCCACACACATGCGCCAAGTAACATTTTTCTTAGGTACCAGCACCGGGTTAGCCAACCATTTAGGATGAAAGACTTCAACAATGAACCCAACTGCCAAGAGTCGGGCCACTTCTTCACTAATGGCCTTACACCTCTCTTCGTTGAAGCGACGAAGGAATTGTTTGACCTGTTTAAACTTGGGATCAATATTGAGAGTGTGCTCAGCGAGTTCCCTCGGTACACCTGGCATGTCTGAAGGTTTCCATGCAAAGATGTCCCAGTTCTCACGGATGAACTCGATGAGCGCGCGCTTTCCTATTTCGGATCCACATTAGCACTGATGCTGAACTGCTTGGATGAATCGCCAGGAATGAAATCAAAAAACTTAGTGTCGTCCGCCGATTTAAATTTCAACAGAGGATCATGCTCCGTAGTTGGCTTCTTCAAGGATGTCATATCCGCCGGGTCAACATTATCCTTGTAAAAGTTTAACTCTTCTGTTGCACAAACAGACTCAGCATAAGCCGCATCACCTTCTTCACACTCCAAGGCTATCTTCCGGCTCCCATGCACTGTAATGGTACCCTTGTGACCCGGCATCTTGAGCTGCAAATAAACATAACAAGGCCTTGCCATGAACTTAGCATAAGACGGCCGCCCAAACAGAGCATGATAAGGGCTCTTGATTTTAACCACCTCGAAAGTCAACGTCTCCGATCTGAATCATGATCATCACCAAAAGCCGCTTCCAACGAAATCGTGCCCACTGGATACGCCGACTTACCAGGCACCACGCCGTGAAACAAAGTGTTCGACAGCTTAAGATCTTTGTCAGTCAAGCTCATGCGACGATAGGTTTCATAGTAAAGAATGTTGATGTTGCTGCCTCCATCCATGAGCACCTTAGTGAACTTGTAACATCCAACCTGAGGCGCCACCACTAGAGCCAAGTGACCCGAATTGTCAACCCGGGGCGGGTGATCCTCACGGCTCCAAAGAATCGGATGTTCAGACCATCACAAGTAACGGGGAATCGCCGGCTCAACCGCGTTCACTGTCATTTTATGGAGCTTCTAATCTCGTTTACACAGACTTGTAATGAACACATGATATTGTCCACTATTCAATTTCTTCGGGTTACTCTGATAACCAGACTGTTGCTGCTGATTCCCTTGACCAGACTGTTGATTAAAACCACCTTGATTTCCTTGGCCCTGGAAACCAAAGTTTGAACCGCCACCACCAAAGCCAGATCCATGAGAGCCGGATCCTGAACTGTCATTCAGGCCATGATTGTTCTGGAAGAAATTGGAATTCCTATATTCCTTCATGATGAAGCAATCCTTCCACAGATGAGTGGCCGGCTTCTCGTGCGTACCATGCTTTGGACAAGGCTGATTCATCATAGCCTCAAGGTTAAATTTTGGTCCTCCAAATCGGGCCGGCTTACCCTTGCGACGCTGATTATTATTCTGCGTATTGGTGTTAGCCACGAAGTCTAAATTGCCATCAGCTTTGTGCTTAGCATTGCCACCTTGACCCGCCGGGTTATCCTGCTGCCCTTTCGTATTGTCGCTCTTCTTTCCCTTACCCGGCTTCTCATCATCAGACTCGGGGTCCTTGGTACCATCAGAGTCGGCATACTTGACGAGAGCCGCCATTAGCTCCCCATGTCATTGCAGTGACGTTTAAGCCGCCCTAGTTTCTGCTTCAAAGGGAGGAAACGGCAGTTCTTCTCCAACATCAGGACTGCTGAACCGGCGTTGATGCTGTCCGACGAGTGGATAACAGCTGAGATCCGGTGCACCCAATGGGTTGTCGACTCGCCCTCGCCTTGGACACAAGAATCTAAATCCAGGATTGACATAGGCTGCTTGCATGTGTCTTTAAAGTTTTGGATGAAACGAGCCTTCAACTCTGCCCATGATCTGATGGAGTTAGCGGGGAGCCCCTTCAACCAAGTACGAGCCAGCCCATCCAACATCATGGTGAAATATTTAGCGCATGCACCATCGCTAACATCCAGCATCTCCATTGCCATATCATAACTCTCAACCCAGGCCTTAGGGGGTTGATCTGTTGTGTAATTAGGCACCTTTCGAGGACCCTTGAAATCCTTAGGCAAACACTCGTTCCGCAGAGCCGGCACTAAACATGGCACACCCAAGGTTCTAGAGGTCACGCCTGCCTCCACCGAAGCTGATGGATAAATCGGAGATTGTTGCTGAGCCGCCAGCTCGGCCTCCCGACGTGCTCTGCCCTGATCCACCAAGGTCTGAGCATCGACACCACGGCGCGCCGGGTCATGCCCACGAGGCTGGTTACAGTGCTGCCCACTGCTTGAAACTGCTGGTGAGTCAATGTGCCTACTATAACTCCGGCTTGGACGAGGGGTCGAATGAATCCTTTCACGGCTGTACGAATAAGCCGCCTGCTGATCCAACGCCGTCTGAAGAAGTTCTCTGGCCCTTTGTGTCTCAATCGCCGCCGGAGACTCGCCTTCAACCGGGAGAGCCGCCAACTGTCATGCCGCAGCAATCATATTATCCAAAGGATTAGAATAATGTCCTGGCAGTGTTGGAACATGCTGAGGTGGAGTGGTATTCAGACGAGGTGGATCCATCGTACGTGGATGAACCGGCGCTCCGGTCCCAGGCGCCTCAACCGCCCGATTCACCACCGGTGGGTCACTGGTCCCTGCCCCAGGCGTGTTGAATAAGTTTCTCGCCTCATAAACCGGAGGTAAACGAGTCTAGTGCCTCCTTCTCATGATTTCATTTGAAGCGTTTTGATCCAAAGTGAGCCGGAAAGAGTCTGCCTGGATCCGTTGCGCCTGAGCATCTAAAGCAGCTCGATCCACGGCCATCCTAGCGTTCTCAGCCGCCAGTTCCTCCTTAGTCTGATCTATCTCATCCCGTAGCTTTGCAACATCCACCTTATGATGTTCCTGAGTATCCAGAGTTATCTCCATCCACATCAAAGTCGCCAAAGCCTCCAACAACTATGTCAAAACTTGAGCCGGTGGGTGCGCAGAGCCGCCAGCACCAGCCGCCACCGCAACCGCTGAGCTAGATGTCATAGCCGCGGCGGTTGTTGAACCGAGCACCGGCTGTGTACCGTCCATGAAGATCGCCACCCTGTTCGGCGGCTCATAGGGGTCCGAAATACTATCGCCATCAGAACAGCCCCCAAGCCGACCGTCCTGCAGTTGATACATTGAATTGGTCTCACCGGTTGACGACTCACCATCAAAGTAGATGACCGTCTCACCGCTAGACACAGATCCTTCCTCAAATTCTGCCCCATGGATGCATCCAATAAAGGCATGCTTCATGGCGGGTTGAACCCGGGCGGGTAGTGCACGCTGAGCCGTCTCGATGATGTCGGTGCAGGTGTCCGGCTCAGGGCCCGGTTCGCCGATCTTGCCTATGAAGACGTGGATTCCGCCGAAGGGGACCCGGTACCCGTACTCAATTGAGTCGGCCTCGGGACCCCAGCCTGCGTCGTCGATGTAAAGCTTGCCGCGATGACTCTTGGTATCCGGCCCACAACGTATCCCTTGATCCCTTCGAAGCTGCCCTTCAAGAACTCGAAACCACCGTGCGCTGGCCCCACGGTGGGCGCCAACTGTCGTGGACTTAACACGGCAGATGTCCTAGCGTAAGGACTTAGTCGTGGAGCCATCGCAACTAGGTTAGCTTAAAGGGGTTAATCGGGACAAAGGACACAGAGAGTTTATACTGGTTCGGCCCCTTGCGGTGAAGGTAAAGGCCTAATCCATTTTGGGGTTGTATTGCTAGGATTCGATTATCAGGGAGCGAATACGCTTAACCTAGTTCTCGATCTCTTGTTTCTTGCCCTTAACTCGCCGTCGGGTCACCCCTTTATATACACAGGTTGATGCCCGGCGGCTTACAGAGTCCCGACCGGCTCATATACAACGTGTCCAGCTCGGTGACTAACTAAGCTTGCCTTACAATATAAGGCATACATATGGCGGTTCATCTTCTTGGGCCTTAAGTCGCCTCTGGGTCTTGGGCCGCCAATGGGCTTGCTATGACCCACCATCTTCATTGCTAAGTCGCCAGTGGAATAACCCCTCCTGGGCGATTCATACCCAGTAGTTATATCCCAACAAAATGTGTCCTACAATACTCTGTAGTGGTCATCGTTCGTAGCATTTATTCATGCGAAAATATTTTAAAAATCGAGCACTGGATCAATTTGAAAATCAAACCATTAATGCAATTAATTAGGTAGACAGTTAATTACATATGCAATTAATTAGGTCAATTTAAATAGGAATTATTTTCGCACCGAAATCAATTTGGAAATCAAGTCATTAATCCAATTAATTAATTAGATAGACACTTAATTATGCCTATAGATAATTAAAAGTAGAAAAAATTTCCAATTAGAAAGAAATTAATTGATTTGATTGGCAGTTAATTAGGCATACAGAGAATTAGGTTGGCCGCTAATTATTTGTGTAATTAATTAATTAAGCAAGCAATTAACTCCCGCTGAATCATTTTGAAAGCGCTTGTGGGAAAGGACGATCAACATGTTCTCAATGAAATGGCCGAGCACCGCTTGCCATCATGGACAACGGCCACGATGCACTCGTAACATGGCGACCTAGCGTTCATCAAGGTGGATGACGACCATGCTCTACAGGATGTCCACACGCTGACGATTGCCGAAAGGTTCGCGAGTGAGGACAACAAGACACTACATTGGCAAGGTGGTTCATGCTTTAGTTGAAAGGGAGAGTGTTTCGAAAATAAGAAGGACAAAGAACTAAAGCAACCAAGTGGTACATGGTGTTCGAGAAGCAAAGAGTGTTCCAAAAAACAAATCGAAATAACAAAGAAAGAGTATTATAGAAAATAAGTAGGAATGCAAATATAACTGACGAGGAAGGAGGAGGAATAAGAAGAGGTGTCGCTGATGAACGCACTGATGTTGACGTGGTGCTGGTTGGCACTAGCAAAATGGGTTGGCGAAGAGGTTAGGAGTAGAAGATGTACGGAAAGACGAGGAAGAGAAGAACGACGGTTATATATCCCTTCTAGCAATGAATGGTATCTGGTCTAGAGTTGGAGCTTATTCGTGACTAGAAATATATTTAGTTGGCCACTCACCTTCCATGTCGGTGTGCATTTACAAAGTTGAATGTACCCTTGAGACTGATCACTGTAGTTATTTATTGTTTTGTGTCAATAGTATGGGTTAGTTTAACCCACTATATTATATTGTAAATATGAAAAAATCATCTATGTTGCAACGCATGACAAAGATGAGGTGGGCGTCACCTGGTTTTAAAGGAGGACGCTCCAACGAGAAATGTCCTGCTACGACGGAAAACCGAGCGAGAAGGGGAGGGTCCGACCAAAAATGGAAGGGTGCGTTCTGGGGTGATTTTTTATGTGTTGGGCCCATGTGTGGGAGCACTAAAAAAAAGACACTTCCGTGACATTATGGGCCAAACAATAACTGTTTCAGTCATGTAAACTCTAAAGTTGAGACGTCTATGTCCTCCTGAGCCAATTTCTAACATTCAATTGTACTCGTGGTATTTCTTTCCCCGGAGAATCTTGATTTGTAGGTTTGTCGTTACATCATGTGGACCAGACAGAACTCTATAGAAGTCAAAGTTAGTGACATGTTTAAGTACACATCGTGATCCGCATTCACTTCATCAACATCATAATACTAATGTTGATACTATGTATGATTTATTTATTTTCCCTTACCACTTGCTTTTAGATGAAAATACTTTCTAGATTATCATCTCCTCCAAATCTTTCTTCTTCGCCCTTTGTGTGATTAAAAGTGAGTAGATGAATACATTGAAAACGACAAATCATTGTATACTGAAATGCAGCTTTCGTAGAAGGCATAATTCAAAAGTTTCAAACACATCCGATCAGACCAAACCACCCAATGCGTATCTGTCTATGGCATGCACAGATACGATGATCACCTTGTGACGTAAGCAACGAAGTCGTCCAGGCCTTTGCTCGAGGAGCCGCCGTCGGCCACGGCGGCGCGAACGGCCTCGCCGAGCACCTTCGCCCGCTGCCGCACCGCCATCCCTTTGTCCGTGAGCATCGCCTCCTCGATCACCTCCTGGATGGCCGCCGCCGGTAGCACCTCGCTGTGCTTCTCCCATGGCCTCACCAGGAGCCCGGCCTTGAGGTACTTGCAGAGAAGCTCCGCGTCCCACGGCTGGTCGGAGTGCATTGGCCAGGCCAGAATCGGCTTGCCGTGGCTCAGGCTCTCCATTGTCGAGTTCCAGCCGCAGTGGCTCATGAATGCCGCCGTGGCGCCGTGCGCCAGGATCTCCAGCTGCGGCGCCCACCCGGTGATCACCAGCCCAGTCCCCTCAGTTTCTTCAGTGAACTCAGAGAGCAGCTTGTCGTGCAGGCTCTCGCCGGGCTCCTTGAATATGTCGGCACGGTCGGCCTCGCGCAATACCCAGATGAACCTCTGCCTGCTGCCCTTGAGCGCCGCTGCCAGCTCCGCGATTTGCTCTGCCAGGAGAGACGACGTAGTCCCGAAGGACACGTAGAGCACCGACGCCGGCGGCTGCTTGTCGAGCCACTCCATGCACTCGTGCCGCGTCTTCGCCGGCGTCCGGGCAGTCGCGTCCAGCAGCGGGTTCAGTGGCCCAACCGCGAAGAGCTTCTGGTCCTTGAACACCGGGTGCGCCGCGATGGCGTCCATGAAGTCGCCCTCGAGTGCGCGGCACGTGTTCATGACCATGCCGGCGGTGGGCACGCCCCCCTGCTCCTCCATCTCCTTCTCCGTCTGGAAGACGTACTCCAGGAACTCCTTGGACATGCAGGCGTCGATGGGGTGGAACTGGAGGTCGTTGTCGCGCAGGAGCGGGTGCTCAGCGTCCAGCCATCCGATGTTGTACGAGATGGCCACGCACTGCAGCGCGAACGACTCGCCGTTGCTCAGCCGCGCCGCCTCGACGGCGGCGAAGGAGTTGAGCCTGTCGTGCACGACGACCACGCGGCGGTGGGTGGCCGAGAGGCGCTCAAGGAGGGCGCCGAGCGGGGCGCGCGCGGCGGTGGTGAAGGTCTGCCACATGGACATGAGGTGGTTCGGGAAGGGGCACGGGGCGGCCGGGTCGGGCGCCGGGGACTCGAACGCCGAGACGCCGAGGTCGTGGAACTGGACGGAGCCGAGGGCCTGAGGGTCCCAGCCGTGCAGGCGCGAGCGCGCCTGCCGGAGGTGCGCCGCGGGCGCCGCGTAGTGCACGGAGAGCCCCCGCGCCGCGGCCAGCAGGGAGAGGTGCATGAGCTGGTTCAGGTGGCCCTGCGCCGGGAAAGGCACCGCGACCAAGGCCACCGATTCCAATTCCATGGAGTCAACCGCCATTGAATTCCCGCGCGCGTGTGTATAGAAGTGTACTGTACAGTGTAGTATAACTGCTTGAATTGCGGCGTCGAAGCTACAGATTGTCCGGCGCTATATATATATAGACGAGATGGATCGATGGATCGATCTCTCCGCTAACAAGAGCAAAGGGGCTGTGATTATCCGATTAATCAAGGCCAGCACGCTGCACGCGAGTCCAATTTCCTCCATTGGTGACGTCGCGTACTACTAGGATCTTAGGATCCGGGATATGATAGAATATATGTCCCAGCTTCGCTCCCGGCCATTGGCACCAACCATATTATGTATGGAATGACGCCAACAACCAAGAAGGTTAGCGGTACGCAGGGCACGAGCAGTGCATGGCAGAGTGGCCGGAGCCCCGGCTCGAGGTTTTCCTAGAAGGCTCCTTGGGATGTCACCCTGCGGAAGCGACGCGCCGGCTTCGTCATGGGTGACGACCGGCCACCGGCCGATCTATTGTAGCCGACGAGGCCCGAAACGGAACATGCGGCTACTCCTGAGGGACGCACACGGTGACGTGCGAGCTACCTCGTGCGTGAGTTCTTCGCGCTAAGCTAAGCTCGTGCGACTGTTCATCTTCCTCTAGAAAACACTAGTGTCTGCTTCTCCAAGAAATGTTCATCTGACTTTGTAGGTGTGCGGACACGTCGTTGTTCCAGCAAGTAGTAGTCGCTGAGCAGGTAGAGGTGAAATCGAAAAAATTCTACTCGCGTGCGCAGCAGCATCGCCATTTTTACCGGGTCTCGTGATTGAACCGGGGAGCTTCCGCCGGACGAGTGTGGAGGCTCCCCGTGGACAGGGCGCGCGCGCGTCGGTCGAGCTGCCGGCTTTGCCACGGCAAGGGGGAAAATGCCACCGCCGTCGGCGTCAGAGCACAAAACTGACCCATCGCCGTGCTCTGTTTTCGCCGCAGCGAGAGCGAATATCCAACTGCGTGTGTGCTCCCATATACGTGCATGATAACGCTGCCGTTTTCTGCGCAGCCGCATTCTCCGCGCTCGCTATCGAATGCAGCAGCAAAGATACAGGCAGAATTAACGTGTCGTTACGTGTTGGATAAGAGAATGAATCAACGCTCGATGGCCGGGAGATGTGAGGCGGCTGTCGATCGGAACTTGTCAATGCCACGGTCAACAATGAGTAAAATGCACTAGTGGTCATTGAACTTATCGTGTACGCTCACTTTGGTCACTATACTTAAGAATACGTTTAATACGGTCATTATATACGTGCTAAGATGATTATACGGTCACTATAGCTCCGTATTTCATTCATTTGACTGGTCAAACAATCCACGTGGCGTCTCATCACCTTATTTTCTATCTCTGTCTATGCGGGCCCTACTTGTCAGTGGGTGGAAGTAAGAAGTAGTGGGAAAATAAAAATGCTGCTGTGGGGATTTGAACCCCATACCTCACGCTATGTGCCAGCAGGCAAACCAGCGCCTTCGGTTCCAACCTTGTGCCAGACTAGAGGAGAAATCGATTTATAACTTTTAGACATTCACGTGACAGCCGTTGGGTATTTCTTTTTCGCGTATGTTCATATAAGACCATTCTATTGATTTAGATGATTGCGCATTCTAATTCATAGTGATTTCTTCCATATCAGTTTTACCGTACCAAATTGCACCATCGCAAGCGTAATTTGGCTAACGTATATATTATTGTTGATAGCATTTATAAGCATAAATTGGAGTACTTAACACGTGTATATTATTTTTATGCATTTAAACATTTATTAAAAAAATTGTATAGACATATATTAACCATTTTTATAAGTACACTCCGCCGTAATTAGCTACAAGATGACCACACGCCAAATCCCCGGTCATCTCGTGCTAAAAACAGAGCAACGACGCGCATCAAATCTGCTGGAGCTGCCGCTGCAGCTGCGGCCACGTCAGGGCAAGGCCATCGCTTCAGGATGGACGGGTGCTCCGCAGATACACGTCGGACAAGCAGCTCACGTGGAGGAGAAAATCAAAAAGGCAGTCGCTTGCAGAACCAAACGGGCTCTTGCAGAAGAGCCGGTTGCTTCACTGCAAAAGGCAAAAAGAAAGAAGGGAACGGGGGAGAGAGAGCTAGTTTTGTTTGGATCGAAAGTAAAAAAGGTAGTCATGGAGAGCTAGGTGGGCCACTAGGAGATGGTGCTTGTGTTGGATGGGATTATTCAACCAGTGGCCTCATCAAATTTTTTTCTTAGGTGGAGGCTGAGACCACACCTAGGTGATGCCCCCATAGCTCATGCCCTCACTGTCGAGCCGCCGTCCACGCGTACATATCTCTACTCTTATAAAAAATAGAGTTGATGATGATGATGTGCCTGCCATCCTGTAATATAGGCCATCCGGTTTATATCCGACGGATAGGAAGGAAATTATGGCAATTTTGCAAAAAGATACCCACACTCCTCTTCACATTTGCAAATAAGGCATTCCCTCGTTCATCCTCTTCTCTCACAAGATAAATTACTCATACAAATCCATCTTGATGTTCCGTGCAACGCATGGGCATCTTACTAGTTGAACAATAGAAATTGAAGTTCTAATCCAATCTCGTTTTCTTGCGAGGGAAGTGCTAATGCAATTTTGGCCGTGAATCATACACTGTACTGCCAAAACTGCTTTTTAAATCCTAAAAGGCCCGACCACTGAAGCCGAAACAATTGGTTTAGGTTTAAATCCCAAATGGCTCGGACGCAAAAGAAAAGAAAATGCAATGGCTGTCACGTGAATCTAGTAGCGATATAAAAGGCTTTTTGCTCAAGTTGGACAAGACGGGAGACAAGTGCAGCTGGTTGGGATTTGGTTTCGACTCCCCACAGGCGCATAATTTTATTTCCTCCTACTCCTTTCTTCCACCCACTGACAGGTAGGGCCCTCATATTCAAAAAAAAAAAAACTGACGAGGCCTTGTTTGACCAATCAAATAGATGAAATACAAAGCTATACGATCTAGGAGTGATTGTATAATCACCTTAACACGTATATAGTGACCGTATTGACCGTATTCTTAAGTACAGTAACCAAAGTGAGCGTATGTGGTAAGTTCAATGACCGCTAATGCATTTTACTCGTCAACAATACTAGCCTTGCGGCAATGATAAGCCCGATCAACGAGTCGTCCGCTGGAGGACGAGCCCTATACTTGAGTCGCTCATGTGTAATCCTGATGATGTGTTTGTCGTAAGAAAAGGGGAAGCGGATCCTCTAACATCCTCAAGGGATGTCACGAAGCTACAGTCAAATGCGTGTGTAAAACGGAAAAGGGATGGCAGGGTACTGTAGCAACCACTGTACGGATTTACTGTAGCATGTACAAAAATAAATCAAAAAATTATTTTATTGCACCATAATTTTATTTGTATGTAATTTTGTAAATGTATACAGTAGATTTGTTTTTTTGGAAATGGAGGCATACCCCGGCCTCTGCATCACAATGATGCAGGTAGCCATCTTATTAAAAGTTCGCAAAGTAACACAAAGTCGTCAAAGTATTACAGCTCGCAAGTGGAGCGAAAATAAAATAGAAACAAAGTTCATGCCGACAATCACAACCGGAATGGCAAAAGGAAGGATAAGCTCCCTAGACTCCTATCCTGTTATGCGACCGCCATCCGAACCGGTTAAATAAAGCCCGTGCTACCATCTCCCAGTGGTTGCACCCAGTAACCAACGGCTCCCTGGATTCCATAGGAGTGAGTAAGGACCACGTACGGATCCAAGCAGTAGCTCTGAAGATGACCTGCAAGAAAGATAAATTGTTTTGTCTATTAAATATCAAATCGTTCCTGCAATTCCATATAGCCCACAAAAGCGCACATATTCCGAACCGATTACAGGCTGCCGTAGTATGTTCAACCCCAGTTAACCACGTTCCAAACAACGCTGTAATGTCAACTGGAGGAGTAATGTTAAAGGCTATATGAATCGATCTCCACAATAATTTAGCGAGTGGGCATTCAAGAAATAAATGTTGTATTGTTTCATCATGATCACAAAAACAACATCGTGGACTACCTACCCATCTCCTCTTGATTAAGTTGTCCTTTGTAAGAATTACTTGTTTGTGGACAAACCACATAAGGATTTTAATGCGCAAAGGAACCTTAATCTTCCAAATATGCAGCGATCTCGAGATTGGGCCAGAATTAACCAGATCCATATAGAAAGATTTTACCGTAAAAACTCCATTCCTAACTAGTTTCCATTGCGTCGAATCCGGTTGGTCGGAGAGTTGAACATCTATCAATCTCCGAACCAAGTGCATCCATGCAGTCCACCGCTCACCAACTAACGCTCGTCTGAACTGGATATTCAATGGACTCGTATGTAGAACGGTGCCTACGCAATCCTCCTTACGTTGCACTATGTTATACATGCACTACAGGAATCAGCTACTTTGCTGTCTGCCACGGCAGATGGCAAAGGCAAGGATGGCAGACGGCAAAGGCCTTTGCCGTCTGCCGCGGACGGCAAAAGGCTCCGGCAAAGTAGGCATCGGCAAAGAGCTTCTTTGCCGTCTGCTTTTTGACGTGGACGGCAAAGGGGCCTTTGCCATCAGCGGCGGACGGCAAAGATGCCCTCCCTTTGCCGTCTGCCAAACGCAATCTTTGCCGTCAGCCTCGTAAAATCACGGACGGCAAAGAACTTAGTAAATATTAAAAAAAAACGTTCGGTGAGCAGCCTGTCCGGCGTCCTGCGCCGGAGCTCACCACGCTCATCCGGGCGCTGGATCCGGTTGCGACCCCTCCCTTCGATGAGGGCCAACACCCTTGGTTGCGGGCAGAGCTGCCGCAGGCCGCCGCTGCTCAAGGTGGGAGGTGGTGCGGCGTCGAGGTATCGGGCCGGCAGGGGCAAACGGGGACCGGGCTAGGCACGGCAGCGTCGAGGGCGAAGAGAGAAGGGGCCGGCGCCGGCGGGCGAGGTGGTGGCCGGAAGGGGCAATGGGGGCCGGGGACGGCGGGGGCAAAAGGGGACGGGGCCGGGCACGACGGCGTCGGGG
>NC_057799.1:524701829-524780789 GCF_018294505.1 Triticum aestivum | reverse complement strand
GAAGAGAGAAGGGGCCTGCGCCGGCGGGCGAGGTGGTGGCCGGAAGGGGGCGATGGGGGCCGGGGCCGGCGGGGGCAAATGGGGACGGGGCCGGGCACGGCGGCGTCGGGGGAGAAGAGAGAAGGGGTCGTGCCGGCGGGCAAGGTGGTGGCCGGAAGGGGGCGACGGGAGCCGGGGACGGCGGCCGGCTGGGGCGACGAGAAGCGGGGAGCAGAGGCGTACGAGAGAGAAGGGAGACAGATCGTGGTGGGGTGGCTCTCAGGAGGATAAGGGAGAGAGAGAGTGGGTGGTGGGGGCGTGGGATGGGCCGCATCAGTTTTGCGTTGTGGAGATGCATGTGTGGAGCAGATCATGCCATGTCATCGATCCGTGTGATCGATCCGCGTGGTGTGCTTTCTCTTTGCCGTCCACTTTTGCCGTCCGCCAGCAGACGGCAAAGAAACTGGCCATTAGGTTGTCCTCGTAAGCCCGCCACCCACCCTCTTTGCCGTCAGCTAGCAGACGGCAAAGATACGGCTGATGGCAAACCCTATCTTTGTCGTCCGCTGCCTCTTTGCCGTCCGCTTTCTGGTGGCTGATGGCAAAGCCTTCCTTTGCCGTCCGCTGGCTGACGGCAAAGAGTCGGCAGACGGCAAATCTGCCGATTCCAGTAGTGATGGTGGGATACTGGATGGCCAGGGGCGTCTCTCCTAACCATGTATCCTCCCAAAACCTTGTTGACATCCCATTGCCAACTAGGAATTTGACCCTACGAAAGGACAAGTCTTTCACTCTCATGATCCCTTTCCAGAATGGCGAGTCGGTTGGTCTCATGGTAACCAGAGCTAGTGTTTTCGACTGTAGATACTTATTACGCAAAATCTGTGCCCACATGCCCTCCGGCTCAGTCTCTAACCGATAAAGCCATTTGCTCATAAGGCATTTGTTCTTGATTTCTAAGTTCTCAATACCGAGCCCGCCTTGGTCTCTTGGTCGACAAAGAATGTCCCATCGCGCGAGACGGTATTTCCTCTTGGCCTCATCTGACTGCCAAAAGAATCAAGATCTGAAGAAATCAAGTCGTTTCTGTACCCCTTTTGGAATTTCAAAGAACGATAGTAGGAACATCGGCATACTAGTCAGTACTGAGTTAATCAGCACTAGCCGACCTCCATAAGACATGAGCTTACCCTTCAAGCAGCTCAGCTTTTTTTCTATTCGATCTTCGATACATTTCCATTCTTTATTAGATAACTTACGGTGATGGATCGGTATGCCCAAATACCTAAAAGGTAGAGATCCCAATTCACATCCAAACAATTGTCTATATGTATCTTGTTCGTCTTTGGCCTTCCCAAAGCAGAACAGTTCACTTTTGTGGAAGTTTATCTTTAAACCAGACAATTGTTCGAATAGGCATAAAATAAGTTTCATATTACGTGCCTTAGAAATGTCGTGATCCATAAATAAGATAGTGTCGTCAGCATACTGTAGAATGGATACTCCTCCATCAACCAGATGAGGAACTAACCCCTCCACTTGCCCATGCTGTTTGGCCCTGCCAATGAGAATGGCTAACATATCGGCCACTACATTAAACAGGAGAGGAGACATGGAATCTCCTTGTCTCAAACCCTTGTGTGTCTGGAAATAATGACCGATATCATCGTTAACCTTGATCCCGACACTACCCTTCTAGACTTGAGAACCCACTTGTTCCGCCAGACCTCGCTAAATCCTTTCATGCGCATTGCCTGCTGTAGGAAGGACCACTTTACTTTATCATACGCCTTCTCGAAATCCACTTTGAAGATAACCCCATCAAGCTTCTTCGAATGGATTTCATGTAACATTTCATGCAAAACGACCACCCCTTCCAGTATATGTCGCCCTGGCATGAACGCTGTTTGGCTTGGTTGTACCACTGAATGCGCGATTTGTGTCAATCTATTGGTCCCCACCTTTGTGAAGATTTTGAAACTCACGTTAAGAAGGCAAATTGGCCTGAACTGTTCAATCCGAACCGCCTCTTCTTTCCTTGGCAATAACGTAATCATACCAAAGTTAAGATGAAACAACTCTAAATGACCGTTAAAGAAATCATGAAACATAGGCATAAGATCATCTTTAATAATATGCCAACATTTCTTATAGAATTCAGCTGGAAACCCATCTGGTCCTGGTGCTTTATTCGATTTCATTTGTGAGATTGCATCCAGAATCTCCTTCTCAGTAAACGGTGCAGCTAGAATATCGTTATCTTCTACCTGAAGCTGAGGAATATCTCCAATAAGAGTTTCGTTTAGGGTCACCGTACTAGCTTTTGGATGACCAAACAATTGTTTATAGTATCTAGAGATATAAGCTTTCAGATTCTGATGCCCCAAAATTGTCCACTCGTCTTGTTCAAGCTGAATGATTTTCTTCTTCCTATGTTTGCCATTCGCAATCATATCGAAAAATTGTGTATTGTCATCCCCTTGGACAACCTTAAGCACTTTGGCACGCAGTGCCCATTTGAGCTCCTCCTCCCTAAGAAGAGCTCGTAGGCCTTGCTCAGCTTCGGACTTGGAACTTTGCTCATTCAACGTAAGCAGATTAGTTTCAGCTTTTAAATCTAAAGCTTCGATCAAACGAGTAAGTCGCTCTTTTTCTTGTTTGTAAATCCCACTCTCATTTCTGGCCCAACCTCGCAAAAACTGCCTCAAATGTCGGATCTTATTTTGCCATCTCTCAAGACTAGTTCTTCCACTAACAGGAATGGCCCATTCGCGTGCGATGATCTCCAAGAAGTTTTCTTTCTCGAACCAACCAAGTTCGAAAGAGAAAGCATTCTTGTTCGCAATATGCGTAGCCTCTCCCGAATCTACAAGCAATGGTGTATGGTTCGAGATCGCTCTTTGCATCGCATGGACCGACACCAAAGGATATTTTTGTTCCCATTCCACACTAGCAAGTACCCTATCCAACTTCTCATAAGTTGGAGTGGGCAACGAGTTGGCCCAAGTAAATTGTCTACCGGTGAGTTCGCTTTCTCTCAAATCAAGACTCTCGATAATCATATTAAACATCATAGCCCACCGACCATCAAAATTTTCATTGTTCTTTTCATCTCTCCTCCGAATTATATTGAAATCACCACCGACCAGGATTGGTAGATTCTCATCTCCATAAATCCGCACCAAGTCAGCCAAGAAATCTGGTTTAAGTTCAGGTTGTGCTGCTCCATGCACAGCCACGAGAAACCATCGGAAACCATCCAATTTTGATCTCACCCGAAACTTAACCATAAAATCTCCCCGAACCACGTTAAGGACCTCAAGTGTTTCACACGGAACCCCTAGTAAGATCCCACCAGATCTTCCTCTAGGAGGTAAGACGTGCCAATCGAAATCAACTCCTCCGGATAAAGTTCCAAGAAATTGTGAAGTAAAATTATCCCGTCGTGTTTCCAAAAGCGCAATAAAATCTAATTGTTGCTCTACCATTGTTTCCGCCAAGAACCTTCGTTTAGCCAAGTCAGCTAGACCTCTGCTATTCCAAAAGATTCCTTTCATAAGTCATCATGGAATTTTTTCTTCAGTTTAACCCTAGCGCTTCTACGAACCGCCGAAGTAGGATAGATTTTTCGTTTCCAGGATCGCTTAGGCTTCTCCCCAGCACCCTCCGGAACCGTATGCTCAACAGGGCACGAGACAGTGACCTCCGTCACTAGAGGCTCTACAGTGTCCATAATCTCGGATCCTTCCTCATCCTCGGCATCATCACTAGGTAAAAGATTATTGCAAATGTTCTCAAGGACTACAATTCCTAAGTTGTTCATGTCATCCTCATTCATAGGTTTAAGTGATGCAAGGTTTCAAATTATTTCAGAGGCCCGTTCTGCTTCTAAATCCAAAATATCGTTAACAGATTTCGCTACCTCTTTTTCATTTGAACCCAAAGTTATTCCTAAGTTGTTTGCCTTATCAATAATTTCATGCTCAAAGAAATGCATAATTGAACAACTTGTATCAAAAGACATACCTGTAGTTGCCTCGACATCTCGAAGCATGGCCGCCCTCTTGGCGCGTGCTAACTGCAGGTCATCAACATCAGGTTGTTCCTGGATCGAGTTGCTGACACGCCTGCCAGACGCTACCGGATCCGGGATCCCGCCAAAGGAAATGAACTCCTCTGTAGTCCTCTCCCTAGCTGATCGCTCCCCACAGAGACGCCCATCCCTAGTTGCCGGTGAAGAAGGGATAGGCGCGGTTTCGCTAGCATGGTGGGGGAAACTGACCGTGGAGCCACCTGCTCCATAGTCCCTCTCCCCCCAAACCGATGATGGAGCGCAGAGATGACGTCGGCGAGGGAACAGTGCTGGCCTCCTGCCTGCGCACCGAACCAAGCTGCCCAGAACTGCCCCGCGGTGAGCAAGTAGGGCGGCTCTCCAGCCCGCGCCCCTCCCCCAAATGACCTGATACAGGCGTAATTGGGCTAGGAGTGCTAGCCTCCTGCCCACCACCCCCACTTGCCAACGGGAGACCGCAGCCCTGCGAGTCCTGAATCTCGGAATCAACCCTGTGGGAAACAAGCACATTAGGCGAACCAACAGTAGGAGGCAACACCGATGGTAACTCGAGCTCCTCTGGATCATCCGCCTCAACTCGGTTCCTCCATAACCGACTAGGTGCAGACCAAGCTCCAAAAGAACCAAACCGGAGCGTGTTAACCGGTGTCGTGGATGACGACTCCTTGGCAGTTGCCGCCTTGTCCGATTGTGACTCCGGCCCCTTCGCCAAGTCCTGCGGATTACTCTCAGGCCCCTTGTCCTGATTCCCGGGGGCTCCTCCATCACCCTCAGTCGTATCCATATCCTGAAGATCATCTCCCTCCTGCGGTACTGGTGTATCCTCAATCTCAATCACAAGCACATATGTAACCCCGGCATGTGTCCACTTGACCACATCCAGCACGTGCTGCAAACTGGCCACGCTGACAAGTAATCTCGCAACTCCGTGAGCACGAGTGAAATGCATGTCAACCTGCTCCGTCTTGCCAATAAGCGACCCCAAGCTCCAAGCAACCAAAAAATGGTTAATATATTTGCGTGGTGCCCCAAAGAAGCGCACCCATACCTTCTCTAATGGTATACCCTCGGGTTCCTTCTCTTTCCACTCATCAAAAGCAATTACAATATTCGAACTCTGTACTCTGCACAAGCCATACTTGAGAACATGCAACTGGTCCTTAGTGGGGAAATCAACCTTGTAAGTCTGGTTCTCCAACTTAACAAGATCCCACTGATAATCACCTGGCACCAAGTCCCGCAACTGTCTCATAATCTGAGCCTCTGTCAAAACCCCATTAGTAACCTTGACGACTGCGGGAAAGCAACTCTCCATCACATGCACCATAGGTGCCACTTCCGGTGACTCAAAAAACATTAACTCTTGACAACAGACCCCATAAATGTTGACTACCGGTTTGGGGCCAGAAAGAAGTGGGCAGTCAGCAGACGCATGCTGCGATCTACTACAATAGTCACACAACTCAGTGGTGCACTCTGCCACAAAATGTCCTGGCTCACCACATCTGTAACACGGTAATTTTCTTCTTCTTAAGTGCCCACTTGGATAATTTTTCCCCGTCGCGTTTGTCTGCACCCATACGTTCATCGGCGGCCTTGTCAGAATTCTTATCAGAAGCCAAATCCCGCTGCTTAGTTGCCGTCTGCTTAGCCACGGGCACCTGTACAGTCGCCAACGCCGTAACCGCCTCCATGGCAGCCGCCGGCAGCACTGGCTTAGTCACCGCCTCCCCAAGTACCGTCGTCGGTGCCTTCTGCACCTCTGTCGTCTGGGCCGGAGGTGGCGGAGGTCTAGGCGGGGGCGGTCGTCTACCACCTCCCCTCCCTCCCCGGTTATAGCGATAATTGCCGCGTGGACGGAAGGTAGGACCAGCTGGCCCCTCCACGAGACCTCCCGGAGGGCCATAGAAATGGCGGCCGTCACCGCCGTTGTTCTACCATGCATAACCACAGCCTCCTCCCGTTGAAGAAGAACCCCGGTGTTGTCTGTCCCCATAGGCGTTATACCCGTCATCACCCCACTGCCAACGAGACTGGGCACGATCATCATGTCCCGCACCCGCGTAGTGCCCCCGGCCTGAGCCATTAGGGTTCGTCGCGGCCCTCGCATCACGGACCGGCGGCCTGGGCGGAGGAGCACCTTGCGGCGGCGGGGGATCAGCTCGTGGCGGCGGTTCGGCCCCCCGACCTGCCATGCCGTCCGCGACGGACGTTGGTTGCACGGCGGAGATCGCTGCTGGTGGAGACACGCGAGTCGCTCATCCAAGACCTAGCTTGGGGAAGCCAGGCGTAGCGATCCTGGGATAGCGTTGTACGCGAGCGAAAACCGCTTGTGTTCCCGAGTCCCGCACCACGTACCCCGATCGGCCCGTCTCGGTGAGGACTTGGGTCGCTTCCTCGGCCACTTGCCCAGGTTCTCTTGCGCCCAAGCCCACCTCCTCCAAAATCGGCCCATCTTGGCCTAGCAAAAGATTCAAACGAGCTTTCCTGGCCGCTCGGATCTCACCGAGATCCAAGACCGGCGCTGGCGCCGCCACCGGCCGGTTCTTCTTCCGGAGACCTTTGACTACCTTCCAAGAGCCTAAAAAGTCGCCAAGGGTGAGAGATGGAAGACGTACCTTAGGTAGAGGTCCTCTCCAAGGACGAATCGCCGACGGTGCCGTCCGGCGATGCACAACCTGCCGGAGTACCTCAACCGCTTCCGCCTTGCCCAGTCCATCCCAAGCTCGATCAATCATCGAAACGATCTCCTCAACTAGTCCGGCCGCCTCCTCCACAGAGTATCCAATCCGTAATGCCTTGCAGATGTGATCACTGGGCGTTGGGGAATACTCCCCCGCCCCGAAACTGTCTTCGCACCGGATCTCTTCCTCATCGGAGTCCTCAGAGTCCTTGATGTCTACTACGCAACCTTCTCCTTGTAGACGTTGTTGGGCCTCCAAGTGCAGAGGTTTGTAGGACAGTAGAAAATTTCCCTCAAGTGGATGAGCTAAGGTTTATCAATCCGTGGGAGGCGTAGGTTGAAGATGGTCTCTCTCTAACAACCCTGCAACCAAATAACAAAGAGTTTCTTGTGTCCCCAACACACCCAATACAATGGTAAATTGTATAGGTGCACTAGTTCGGCGAAGAGATGGTGATACAAGTGCAATATGGATGATGGATATGAGTATTTGTAATCTGAAAATATAAAAACAGCAAGGTAGCTAATGATAAAAGTGAGCTTAAACGGTATTGCAATGCTAGGAAACAAGGCCTAGGGTTCATACTTTCACTAGTGCAAGTCCTCTCAACAATAATAACATAACTGGATCATATAACTATCCCTCAACATGCAACAAAGAGTCACTCCAAAGTCACTAATAGCGGAGAACAAACAAAGAAATTATTGTAGGGTACGAAACCACCTCAAAGTTATCCTTTCTGATTGATCTATTCAAGAGTCCGTAGTAAAATAACACGAAGCTATTCTTTCCGTTCGATCTATCATAGAGTTCGTACTAGAATAACACCTTAAGACACAAATCAACCAAAACCCTAATGTCACCTAGATACTCCAATGTCACCTCAAGTATCCGTGGGTATGATTATACGATATGCATCAGACAATCTCAGATTCATCTATTCAACCAACACAAAGAACTTCAAAGAGTGCCCCAAAGTTTCTACCGGAGAGTCAAGACAAAAACGTGTGCCAACCCATATGCATAAGTTCACTGAACCCGCAAGTTGATCACCAAAACATACATCAAGTAGATCACGTGATATCCCATTGTCACCACAGGTAAGCACATGGAAGACATACATCAAGTGTTCTCAAATCCTTAAAGACTCAATCCGATAAGATAACTTCAAAGGGAAAACTCAATCCATTACAAGAGAGTAGAGGGGGAGAAACATCATAAGATCCAACTATAATAGCAAAGCTCGCGATACGCCAAGATCATACCACCTCAAGAACACGAGAGAGAGAGAGATCAAACACATAGCTACTGGTACATACCCTCAGCCCCGAGGGTGAACTAGTCCCTCCTCGTCATGGAGAGCGCCGGGATGATGAAGATGGCCACCGGTGAGGGATCCCCCCTCCGGCAGGGTGCTGGAATAGGGTCCCGATTGGTTTTTCGTGGCTCTGGAGGCTTGCGGCAGCGGAACTCCTGATCTATTGTGCTCCCCGATGTTTTTAGGGTATATGGACATATATAGGCGAAAGAAGTAGGTCAGGGGAGCCACGAGGGGCCCACGAGGGTGGGGGCACGCCCAGGGGGCAGGCGCGCCTCCCTGCCTCGTGGCCACCTCGAAGCTTCCCTGACGTCTACTCCAAGTCTCCTGGATTGCTTCCATTCCAAAAATAATTCTCCTGAAGGTTTCATTCCGTTTGGACTCCGTTTGATATTCCTTTTCTTCGAAACACTGAAATAGGCAAGAAAACAGCAATCTGGGCTGGGCCTCCGGTTAATAGGTTAGTCCCGAAGATAATATAAAAGTGTTTATTAAAGCCCATTAAACATCCAAAACAGATAATATAATAGCATGGAACAATCAAAAATTATAGATACGTTGGAGACGTATCAAGCATCCCCAAGCTTAATTCCTGCTCGTCCTCGAGTAGGTAAATGATAAAAATAGAATTTTTGATGTGGAATGCTACCTAACATATTCATCAATGTATTTTTTTTATTTATTGTGGCATGAATGTTCAGATCCGAAAGATTCAAGATAAAAGTTTAATATTGACATAAAAGTAGTAATACTTCAAGCATACTAACTAAGCAATCATGTCTTCTCAAAATAACATGGCTAAAGAAAGTTATCCCTACAAAATCATATAGTCTGGCTATGCTCTATCTTCATCACACAAAATATTTAAATCATGCACAACCCCGGTTTCAGCCAAGCAATTGTTTCATACTTTAGTATTATCAAACTTTTTCAATCTTCACGCAATACATGAGCGTGAGCCATGGACATAGCACTATATATGGAATAGAATGGTGGTTTTGGAGAAGACAAAAAGGGAGAAGATATTCTCACATCAAGTAGGCATATCAACGGGCTATGGAGATGCCCATTAATATATATCAATGTGAGTGAGTAGGGATTGCCATGCAACGGATGCACTAGAGCTATAAGTGTATGAAAGCTCAAAACTGAAAACTAAGTGGGTGTGCATCCAACTTGCTTGCTCATGAAGACCTAAGGCACTTTGAGGAAGCCCATCATTGGAATATACAAGCCAAGTTCTATAATGAAAAATTCCCACTAGTATATGAAAGTGACAACATAGGAGACTCTCTATCATGAAGATCATGGCGCTACTTTGAAGCACAAGTGTGGTAAAAGGATGGTAGCATTGCCCCTTCTCTCTTTTTCTCTCATTTTTTTTCTTGGGCCTAATCTTTTTTTTCTCTGGCCTCTTTTTTTTCTTTTCTTTTTATTTTTCGTCCGGGGTCTCATCCCGACTTGTGGGGGAATCATAGTCTCCATCATCCTTTCCTCACTGGGGCAATGCTCTAATAATGAAGATCATCACACTTTTATTTACTTACAACTCAAGAATTACAACTCGATACTTAGAACAAAATATGACTCTATATGAATGCCTCCGGTGGTGTACCGGGATATGCAATGAATCAAGAGTGACATGTATGAAAGAATTATGAAAGGTGGCTTTGCCACAAATACGATGTCAACTACATGATCATGCAAAGCAATATGACAATGATGGAGCGTGTCATAATAAACGAAACGGTGGAAAGTTGCATGGCAATATATCTCGGAATGGCTATGGAAAGGCCATAATAGGTAGGTATGGTGGCTGTTTTGAGGAAGGTATATGGTGGGTGTATGATACCGGCGAAAGTTGCGCGGTATTAGAGAGGCTAGCAATGGTGGAAGGGTGAGAGTGCGTATAATCCATGGACTCAACATTAGTCATGAAGAACTCACATATTTATTGCAAAAATCTACAAGTCATCAAAACAAAGTACTACACGCATGCTCCTAGGGGAAGGGTTGGTAGGAGTTAACCATCGCGCGATCCCGACCTCCACACATAAGGAAGACAATCAATAAATAAATCATGCTCCAACTTCATCACATAACGGTTCACCATACGTGCATGCTACGGGAATCACAAACCTCAAACACAAGTATTTATCAAATTCACAATTACTCCACTAGCATAACTCTAATATCACCATCCTCATATCTCAAAACAATCATAAGGAATCAAACTTCTCTTAGTATTTAACGCACTTTATATGAAAGTTTTTATTATATCCCTCTTGGATGCCCATCATATCAGGACTAATTTTATAACCAAGGCAAATTACCATGCTGTTCGAAAAGACTCTCAAAATAATATAAGTGAAGCATGATATTTCATCTATTTCTTCAAAATAAAACCACCGTCGTGCTCTAAAAAGATATAAGTGAAGCACTAGAGCAAATGACAAACTACTCCAAAAGATATAAGTGAAGATCAATGAGTAGTTGAATAATTATGTAACTATGTGAAGACTCTCTAACATTTAAGAATTTCAGATCTTGGAATAATATTCAAACAGCAAGCAAAACAAAAGAAAATAAAATGACGCACCAAGCACAACACATATCATGTGGTGAATAAAAATATAGCTCCAAGTAAAGTTACCGATGAACGAAGACGAAAGAGGGGATGCCTTCCGGGGCATCCACAAGCTTAGGCTCTTGGTTTTCCTTGAATATTACCTTGGGGTGCCTTGGGCATCCCCAATCTTAGGCTCTTGCCACTCCTTATTCCATAGTCCATCGAATCTTTACCCAAAACTTGAAAACTTCACAACACAAAACTCAACAGAAAACTCGTAAGCTCCGTTGGTATAAGAAAATAAAACCACCACTTAGGTACTGTTGTGAACTCATTATTTATTTATATTGGTGTAATATCTACTGTATTCCAACTTCTCTATGGTTCATACCCTCCGATACTACTCATAGATTCATCAAAATAAGCAAACAACACATAGAAAACAGAATCTGTCAAAAACAGAACAGTCTGTAGTAATCTGTATCAAACGCAAACTTCTGGAACCTAAAAAGTTCTACCAAATTAGGAAGTCCTAGATAATTTGTTTATTAATCCTCTGCAAAAAGAATCAACTGGAAAGCACGTTTCCGTGATTTATGAAAACTAATCTCGTGCGCGCAAGGTTTCTGATTTTCAGCAGGATCAACACAACTATCACCGTAAGCTATCCTAAAGGTCTTACTTGGCACTTTATTGAAAAACAAGCTATAAAAAATGATTACTACAGTATCATAATCATGTGAACACACAAAAACAGTAAAGTTAAATATTGGGTTGTCTCCCAACAAGCGCTTTTCTTTATTGCCTTTTTAGCTAGGCATGATGATGACAATGATGCTCCCATAAAAGATAAGAATTGAAACATAACGGGAGCGTCATGAAGCATATGACTAGCACATTTAAGCCTAACCCAATTACTATGCATAGGGATTTTGTGAGCAAACAACTTATGGGAACAAGAATCAACTTGCATAGGAAGGCAAAACAAGTGCAACTTCAAAAATTTCAACACATAGAGAGGAAACTTGATATTATTGCAATTTCTACAAGCATACGTTCCTCCCTCATAATAATTTTCAGTAGAACCATGAATTAATTCAACAATATAACCAGCACCTATAGCATTCTTTTCATGATCTACTTGCATCGAATTTTTATTACTCTCCACATAAGCAAATTTCTTCTCATTCGGAATAGTGGGAGTATCATAAGAGACTCGAATACTATAAATTGTTTCCACATTAAAAGAGTAATGTTCAAAAAAGGGTAATCATAATCATGATAAGTTTTATAAATATAATCATCACTACTCTTTATAACATAGGTGTCATCACAATAATCATCATAAATAGGAGACATGCTACCATCATAATAAATTTGCTCATCAAAACTTGGGGGGCTAAAAATATCATCTTCATTGGGCATAGCATCCCCAAGCTTGGGACAAACATTAATTGTAGCAAATATATTCTCAAACATGTAATTCTCATCAAACATAGCATCCCCAAGCTTGGGCCTTTTCATATCATAAGCATAATCACTCTCATCGTTAATAGTATGGATAGCACTAATAGTATAGCAATTATCATCATCACAATGAGTAATAGGAGCAACATCATTTGGGAGGGATACCTTTTTTACCTTGTTTATTTTTCTTCTTCACATCATGTGTGGGTTTAACCCTCTCTTTCGAGCTCCTTATTAATGAGATGGGTTGAATAGAAAGCTCCTCCTCGTTACCTGATTCATCATAAGAAATAATAGGAGGATATTGGGAAGTCTCTTCCCTTTCGTTAGTATTCTCTTCATCTTCTATTTGTTTTCTTTTCTTTATGTAATTGGCAATATAAGGATTTTCAATGCAATTCACCGCACAATACAAAGAAATTTCTTCTAGATCAAACTACAGAACTCTCTCAAGGGCAAATTCTAGAATAATCTTAGTTATACGTTTCGTTTCTTCATAACCCAAAAGCAAACTAAGTTCATTATGATGCGCAAGGGAAATCAAGTCATCACAATTTTTGGACACGATACGATCATGAAACAATTTGCATTGGATATTTAAATGACCACGTTCATTGCAAAGTTCACAAGGATGGCTAAGAAAATTTAAATTTTCAGCACAAACACCTAGCCTTTCTTACAACTATTTGGTTTCTAAATACTTATGCCTCTTGCAAAAATCTATCTTCCCTATTTGGTGTGTACTTGCAAACTCTATGCACTCCAAAAAAATCGACATGCTTATAAGAGACATTTTCATCATGACTAGTGCAATCATCATTAGTACCATGGACATTCAAAGAGTTCATACTAACAACATTGCAATCATGCTCATCATTCAAATATTTAGTGCCAAACATTTTATAGACTTCTTCTTCTAGCACTTGAGCACAATTTTCCTTTCCATCATTCTCACGAAAGATATTAAAAAGATGAAGCATATGAGGCAAACTCAATTCCATTTTTTGTAGTTTTCTTTCATAAACTAAACTAGTGATAAAAAAAGAAACTAAAAGATTCGATTGCAAGATCTAAAGATATACCTTCAAGCACTCACCTCCCCGGCAATGGCGCCAGAAAAGAGCTTGATGTCTACTACGCAACCTTCTCCTTGTAGACGTTGTTGGGCCTCCAAGTGCAGAGGTTTGTAGGACAGTAGCAAATTTCCCTCAAGTGGATGACCTAAGGTTTATCAATCCATGGGAGGCGTAGGTTGAAGATGGTCTCTCTCTAACAACCCTGCAACCAAATAACAAAGGGTCCATTGTGTCCCCAACACACCCAATACAATGGTAAATTGTATAGGTGCACTAGTTCGGCGAAGAGATGGTGATACAAGTGCAATATGGATGATGGATATGAGTATTTGTAATCTGAAAATATAAAAACAACAAGGTAACTAATGATAAAAGTGAGCGTAAACGGTATTGCAGTGCTAGGAAACAAGGCTTAGGGTTCATACTTTCACTAGTGCAAGTTCTCTCAACAATAATAACATAACTGGATCATATAACTATCCCTCAACATGCAACAAAGAGTCACTCCAAAGTCACTAATAGCGGAGAACAAACGAAGAGATTATTGTAGGGTACGAAACCACCTCAAAGTTATCCTTTCTGATCGATCTATTCAAGAGTCCGTAGTAAAATAACACAAAACTATTCTTTCCGTTCGATCTATCACAGAGTTCGTACTAGAATAACACCTTAAGACACAAATCAACCAAAACCCTAATGTCACCTAGATACTCCAATGTCGCCTCAAGTATCCGTGGGTATGATTATACGATATGCATCACACAATCTCAGATTCATCTATTCAATCAACACAAAGAACTTCAAAGAGTGCCCCAAAGTTTCTACCGGAGAGTCAAGACGAAAACGCGTGCCAACCCCTATGCATAAGTTCACTGAACCCGCAAGTTGATCACCAAAACATACATCAAGTAGATCACGTGATATCCCATTGTCACCACAAATAAGCACATGCAAGACATACATCAAGTGTTCTCAAATCCTTAAAGACTCAATCTGATAAGATAACTTCAAAGGGAAAACTCAATCCATTACAAGAGAGTAGAGGGGGAGAAACATCATAAGATCCAACTATAATAGCAAAGCTCGCGATACATCAAGATCGTACCACCTCAAGAACACGAGAGAGAGAGATCAAACACATAGTTACTGGTACATACCCTCAGTACCGAGGGTGAACTACTCCCTCCTCGTCATGGAGTGCGCCGGGATGATGAAGATGGCCACCGGTGAGGGATCCCCCCTCCGGCAGGGTGCCAGAATAGGGTCCCGATTGGTTTTTCGTGGATCTGGAGGCTTGCGGCGGCGGAACTCCCGATCTATTGTGCTCCCCGATGTTTTTAGGGTATATGGACATATATAGGTGAAAGAAGTCGGTCAGGGGAGACATGAGGGGCCCACGAGGGTGGGGGCGCGCCCAGGGGTGGCAGGCGCGCCTCCCTGCCTCGTGGACACCTCGAAGCTTCCCTGACGTCGACTCCAAGTCTCCTGGATTGCTTCCGTTCCAAAAATAACTCTCCCGAAGGTTTCATTCCGTTTGGACTCCGTTTGATATTCCTTTTCTTCGAAACACTGAAATAGGCAAGAAAACAACAATCTGGGCTGGACCTCCGGTTAATAGGTTAGTCCCAAAAATAATATAAAAGTGTTTATTAAAGCCCATTAAACATCCAAAACAGATAATATAATAGCATGGAACAATCAAAAATTATAGATACGTTGGAGACATATCAGTCCTCGCCGGCGCGGGCCCAGAACCGACTGCCATGGCCCTGAGAGGACGAGGTCGACCGGGTCGCCGCGGCGGCCGGCCCCCTGTGGCCGCCTCCGCGATCGCCTTCGGGGTCGCCCCTCATCTATAAAAATGGGAGAGATTTTCACTTCCCGGCCTCTGCACCAACTACGGATGCATACGCCCTTTTTAGTATGAGTACCAAGATAAACATGGTCCTCAGAATTTTTTTAAATGAGTATCAAGATATTTCTTCATGAGTGGTTCCACCACACACCAAGCTTGATCCTCAATAAATGAGACAAAATCCCGTGTGCATCACCTGTCAATTCTAGGAATTGAACTCGGGTCGTTAGGCTGCACAACCGCATGCCCAACCACTGAGCCAAGGCTCTCTTTGCCGCGACTTGCTCCGCTGCCGCCGCGCGTTGTCCCTTCCGCACCGCCGCTGCGATGTCGTCCGTCGCGCAAACTAGCGGCACCATCGTCTCTTCCCCCATCGCCTCGATCCCCGCCACGCTCGCCGTCCCAACGATCTCCGTCCGCCTCGGTCGCTACAACTTCATGCTCTAGGGGGGCATAACCAGCACCGTTCTTGCTGGTGCCAACCTCCACGGACACCTCGATGGCACCAAGGCGGCACCGTCCGAAACACTCGTTGTCGGCACCGGCGACGCTGCTACCACCGTCTTCAACCCGGAGTACCACCAATGGTGGGTTCAAGATCAGCGCGTCAAGGGGCTTCTTCTCACCTGGATGGATGAGGATATTGCATGCCAACTCGTTGGCTGCGAGTCAGCGCATGCGGTGTGGACAGCTGTCGCCGCCATGTTCGGCGCCCAGAGCCGCGCCAATGTCCGCCACATCTAGCGGCAACTTCAGTCGCTGAGGAAGGACAATCTGTTTGCCGCGGAATACATGCACAAGATGAAGGCCCTGGCCGACACTATGGCCGCCGCCGGCTCTCCGATCCGTGATGATGAGCTTATCGATCACATCCTCACCGGCCTCGGCTCCACCTACAACTCCATCGCCGCCTCCTTGGGCGTGAGTAACGCACCCATGCCCTACTCTAGTTTTACTCATTGGTTCTGCCCTTCAAGGCGCTACAGGCACAACATAGTGCGGTGGAGGGGTGGTCTCCCTCCGCGAATGCCGTGACCCGTTTGGGTTTGTACGGCGCGGGCGATCGCGTGCCCTACTCCGATCCCTATCCCTCCCATGGGGGGGGGACGCCCGGCTGATGGACATGGCCAGCCCACAGAGCTGCCAAGGTGGTAATGGCGGCAACACCGGCGGCCGTGACCGCAACGCTGGTTATGCCAGCAATGGTCGGCAAGGTGGAGGGGGCAACGCCAGCAACAACGGCGGAGGCGGTGGGCGTCACAACCGCTGGCGTCCCCGGTGCTAAATTTGCAAGAACTGGGGCCATGAAGCCGACGACTGTCGCAAGCGCTATGATCAGGATCACAACTCCCGCTATGCCAACTCGGCCTCCACCAACACCGTCGACTTTCCTTGGGTGTTGGATACCGGGGCTACGGATCACTTGACTAATGATCTTGAGCGCCTCCAGGTTCATGAGCGCTATGACGGCAAGGATCAGGTTCAGGTGGCCAATGGTGCAGGTTTGTCTATTTCACACATTGGTCATTCGCGTTTACCCAATTCATCTCTTAAACTGCCCAACATCCTTCATGTTCCACACATCAGCCAGCATCTTCTCTCTGTTTATCGTCTTCTTTGTGATAATGACGTGTTTGTTGAATTTCACCGTCGTTTTTTCCTTGTTAAGGACAAAGCAACCAGGCGCGTCATCCTTCACCGTAGAAGTTACGGGGGGTGTCTATCCGGTCCCCTTGGCTTGTGCATCATCTTCATCGTCTCGTCGTGCCTCCTCCGGTGTCCGAGTTTCGTCGTCGCAATGGCATCAACGTCTTGGTCATCCTACAAATAATGTGGTCATTTCCATTGTTCGGAGTCATGAACTTCCGTGTTCTAGTTCAAATAATTCATAGTTAGTTTGTGATGCCTGTCAGCGTGCTAAGAGTCATCAACTACCTTATTCTACTTCGTTTCACATCACTACTGTACCTCTTGAATTAATACATTCGGATGTTTGGGGTCCCGCTCTTGCTTCGTTGGGAGGGTACAAATATTATGTTAGTTTTATTGATGACAACATGCGCTTCACCTAGATTTATTTGCTTAAACACAAGTCTGATGTTGAGCAAGTTTTCTACAACTTTCAGGCTCATGTCGAATGCCTTCTGGATTATAAAATCAAAGCCGTTCAGTCTGACTGGGGTGGTGAATACCACAAACTCCATCGCTACTTTCAACGCATGGGCATCTCTCACCGAGTGTCATGTCCGCATACCTCTCAGCAGAACGGTATTGTCGAGCGCAAACACCGACATTTGGTCGAGACCGGTCTTGCCTTGCTTGCGCACTCCTCTCTTCCACTTCGGTTTTGGGATGAGGCTTTTCTTACGGCATGTTACCTCATCAACCGTATGCCCACTCTGGTTCTCAACAAGGACACACCTTTGTTCCGTCTGTTTCATGTTCAGCCCAACTACTCCTCCCTTCGGATTTTTGGGTGTGCTTGCTGGCCTAGTCTCCGCAAGTACAATGCTCACAAGCTTGAGTTTCGGTCCAAGATGTGTGTTTTCCCTGGCTACAGTCCTTTGCATAAGGGCTATAAGTGTCTTGACCATACCTCCGGTCGGATATACATCTCTCGTGATGTTGTTTTCGACGAGACTGTGTTCCCTTACTCTCAACCTAGTGTTTCGGTTGATCCTGCTTCTCTTGAACATGCACTCACTTTTCCCTCCGATGAACCGGTTCCGGATGTCCATGTGCGTAAATATGACCTGTCCTATTTGTCATCTAACTTGTCTTTTGTAGGTGATATTACTTTGAGTTCCCCCAGGTACATGTTGCTGCTCCGATGCCTACTGATGCACCCGGCGTGCATGTCCCGCCGCCCGAGGCAGGCGCGGCTGCCTCACCTAATGGCGCGACCGCGAACGCGGCTGGGTCGCCACCCTCGCCTGGGCTGGTCCAGCACACCATCTTCTCTCGGCCCGTGTCGCCCCTTGCTGAGGTCCCCTCAGCCGCGACACCCTCGGCCGAGCCCTCGTCACCGTCGTCTTCTCTTACTGGCGATGCAGCTCCGGCGCATGCTATGGTCACACGCCATCGTGATCATACGTGCAAGGAGAAGTCTTAGACTGATGGCACAGTTCGGTATGACTCTCGCCGTCGTGCCTTCTTCGCCATGCCGTTTTCCCATCGTGATGCTCTGGGTGAACCTGCCTGGCGTGCCGCCATGTCTGAGGAGTTTGCTGCTCTCCATCACACTAACACCTGGGTGTTGGTGCCTTATTGTGAGCTGCAAGTGGATTTTCAAAACCAAGCATCGTCCGGATGGGTCTGTTGATAAGCACAAAGCTCGTCTTGTTGCTCGTGGTTTCACTCAACAGCACGGGATTGACTACGGAGATACTTTTAGCCCGGTGGTGAAGCCTGCCACCGTTCGCTTGGTTTTGTCTCTTGATGTGTCTCGTGGCTGGAGCCTCCGACAGATTGATGTGAGCAATGCCTTTTTACATGGGTTCTTGGCCGAAGATGTGTACATGCAGCAGCCACCTGGGTTCGAGGATGCCACTTATCCCTCTCATGTCTGCAAACTTCAGTGGTCTATTTATGGTCTAAAGCAGTCGCCCCGTGCCTGGTATGCTCGTTTGAGTCGGTGCCTTTCACAACTCGGTTTTGTTGCTTCCAGATCAGATGCATCTCTGTTCATCTTCTCCCAGGGTACTATACAGATATACATGCTGGTGTATGTTGATGATATTGTGATTGCTGGCTCTACCCCTGCCGTGGTGGATCGTCTTGTGCAGTCGTTGTCTGCTAGCTTTCCCATCAAAGATTTGGGTCGTCTCGAGTACTTTCTTGGTTTGGAAGCATCCTTTCATTCAGGGGGAATGACCTTGACGCAGAAAAAGTATGCTTTGGATCTTCTTCATCGCGTCAACATGGAGAATTGCAAGGCCACCTCCACTCCGCTTGCTACATCCGAGAGTCTCTCACGTCATAGTGGTGCACTACTGGGTAGAGATTACTCCTTTCGGTATCGCAGTGTGGTTGGGGCACTTTAGTATTTGACCCTCACTCGTCCTGATATCTCCTTCGCAGTGAACAAAGTGTGTCAGTTCCTGTCTCAGCCAACGGAGGATCATTGGGAAGCAGTCAAGCATATTTTGAGATATGTCAAAGGTACGCTAGACATGGGACTACGGATTCGTAAGTCCAGATTTACTGGAGTGAGTATATTCACCGATGCAGACTGGGCAGGATGTTGATGATAGGCACTCCATTGGTGGTTTTGCTATATTTGTTGGACCTAACCTTGTATCTTGGAGCTCGAAGAAGCAACCCACAGTCTCGAGATCAAGCACCGAGGCGGAGTATAAGGTATTGGCCAATGCGCGGCTGAAGCCATTTGGATAGACTCAGTTCTCACATAACTTGGAGTCCCCGGCAGCGCACTCCGTTCTGCGGTACGCCAGGCCTCGTTTCCATCGGCTGTTCCGTCCAAGCCCTCCCGATGAACACGACGACGCATTTTGTTCCGACCCAGCCGGTTGGCTCCCCATGAACACGACGACGACGCTGTTTCTCCATTCCGACCCAGCCATGTACACGAGCCCTGGCCGTACGTATGCACGAGTAGGCGTTCGAGACCCTGCCCGTATATACGTATGTGGCTGTATTTTCTTTCTTGCACACTGGCCGTTGTACGTACATGTACATGCTATGTGCGCGCCTCTACTACGACCCGTGCGCGCCTCTACATCGACCAGTATGTACGTACACGTTCGTGACCAGAATGACAAAGCTACGTACGCTTCGACCAGGTGGGTCCCGACTGTCAGACACTTCCTTGCCTACGAAGAAGTAGCTGGTGGGTCCCGGCAGTCAGGGGGCGAATGGTTTTTTTTGCCTGGACGCACTTCCTTGCGTGCGAAGATGTAGCTGGTGGGTCCCAGCAGTCAGGGGGAAACGTTTTTTTTGCGAAATACGGTGGCATGTCCGATGGGTCCCCGCTGTCAGGTGGAGGAATAATTATTTTGCGCGTAATAAGGAGGCACTTCCTTGCTGCGGCCGTGGACCCAGCTGTCAGCCTCTCCACATACAGTACTCTTCGATGGAAGTTGGTCGTTGACCACATTGACCACGCCGCGCCGAGAGCACCAAGGCGGTTGACAACGGCGAGGCCTATGAAGGGGACGACGCAGAGCCAGGGAAGACGCGGCAGTGGATGCAATGTGGAGAGGAGTATGAGGGTTCACTGGTTCGGCTGCGGTCTGAGGCTACCGTCGCCGCAGAATAACAGGGGTTGTGGGTGAGTAGAGGGATGGCCTGGCCAGCGGTGGGAGTAGTAGGGGGTGGTGAGGCCTCCGCGGCATCGCAGCCCGCCACGGGAGGCAGGAGCACGAGGCACGACCGACGCTGGTTTGGGCGGCTGGAGCAAGAAGACCAGAAGTTGAAGAAGCACTACGGCCGTTGGATGGACATCGTACGGTAACTGGAGCTAGAATCGTTCATATTAACTAAGTTGACAAAGCACTCCATCCCCGTCAACTTAGTAGGCCCACTAGTCAGCCTCCCACCAAGGTGGTTCCCAACCAGCAGGGGGAGTATTCATTTTTTTGTGCGTAATAAGGAGGCACTTCCGGTGGGTCCGAGCTGACAGCGGGGGGAATGTTTTTTTCACGCAATAAGGTGGCCCGTCCGGTGGGTCCCAGCAGTCATGGGGGAAACGTTTTTTTCGTGAAATACGGTGGCCCGTCCGGTGGGTCCCTGCTGTCAGGTGGAGGAATCATTATTTTCCGCGTAATAAGGAGGCACATCCTTGCTGCCGTCATGGACCTAGCTGTCAGCCTCTCCACGTACAGTCCACGTCTGATGGAAGCCGTTCCTTGACCACGTTGACCACGCCGCGCTGAGAGCACCAGGGCGGTGGACGACGGCGAGGCCTAGGAAGGGGACGACGCGGAGCCAGGGAAGACACGGCAGTGGAAGCCCGCGCGGAGAGGAGTACGAGAGTTCACTAGTTCGGCTGCGGTGTGAGGCTGCCGTCGCCGCGGAATAACAGGGGGTGTGGGTGAGTAGAGGGATGGCCTGGCCAGCGGTGGGAGTAGTAGGGGGCGGTGAGGCCTGCGCGGCAGCACAGCCGGTCACGGGAGGCGGGAGCAGGCGGCACGACCGGCGCTGCTTTGGGCGGCTGGCGCAAGAAGACCAGAGGTTGAAGAAGCACGACGGCCGTTGGATGGACATCATACGGTCACTGCAGCTAGAATCGTTTATATTGACTAAGTTGACAAAGCCCTTGGTACGCGTCAACTTAGTAGGCCCACAGGTCAGCTTCCGAAACGGTGCGCCCCAGATGTCAGGGGGAGGAATCATTTTTTGGGCGGGTGAAGCTAGAATATCCGAGATTGAAGAAGAAGCACGGCATCCGTTGGATGGACATCCAACGGCCACTGCTGCTAGAACCGTGTGTTGACTATAAGTTGACAAAGCTTTGCATACGCATCATTTTTTAGGGGACGCGTCAACTTAGTAAGGCCACAAGTGTGTGGCAGAGAACTTATAGCCCATTTGAGATTTGTAAGAATGTGCAGCCTATTTTTGAATTCTAATGGAATTTACTACAGCCCATTTACAGTTTGTTAAAAGTGCAGCCCATTTCAACCAACCGTTCGAAACAGAATTCAATAAAATTTCCCACATTTTGATGGGATCCGAAATATTTTTATCCCGAAATTTCTAGTCAGATTAAATACAATTTCAATATAAATTTATATTATGTAAAAATCCAACGAAACATTGCGCTCACAACAATTAATGAAATTAAAATTTTCAATATCCAAAAATAATATTTTATAAAGTACTTACGTGTTTGGTGCATTTTTTATAGTTGCTGCCCAGTTTTTATAATTACATCCCATTTATTATTTCTTAAAGCCCATTTTCTTGTTAAGCGTAATGCATCCCTCCTAGGAAAGATTTGCAGCCCAGCGGGGCGGAGAATAACAACTTGACCTTGCCTGGGTATTCCTAAAAAAATTATAGCTGGGCTAGCCATTTTCAGCTTGAAAAAAATTAATATCTGGGCTGGATATCTGGCCTAGGCTAGACGGGCCACAGCCCGCCTAGTTAATAGCTGCAGCGATGTTTTCATTGTTGTTCAGAGGAGAAAAATTAATATCTGGGCTAAACATCGCTCAAGAAAAACTCTGCAGTGCTCACACCTCAAAAACACAAATACTGCTCGAGCTGCTTGGTCCCAGCTGTCGGCCGCTTCTTGTGCAATTCTCTCGTTTATTGACTACATAGGTTGACAATGGTGTGGGACCGTGATGTCAGGAAACCAGGAGGAAGCAATTTTATATACTAATAAGGAGGCACTTGCGTACATGCGGCTATGGCCCTGGTGGGTCCCCACTGTCATCCTCTCCAAGTAAAGTCATCTGCTCATCCTCATGTCCGTTGACCATGTTGACAATGCGAGACGGCGGCGCCACGACGAGCGCAACAACTCGAAGGACGACGGAGAGGGCCTCACGGGCCCTACGGATGGTCTGATACAGCGCCCGCTGCTTATTCGGGAAGCCAGGATCATAGGGCCACATGTCCGCGACGACATTGTCGTTCGCTTGTTCACCGGTGCTCGTTGAGGAGACGGAGGTTGCAGCACAGGTCCTCCTGCACTGGTAGCTCTTCCGCCATTAGGGCGTCGAAGTGCGGCCGCACCTGCTCTATGGTGAAGACGACATGAATCGGCTTGGACAGTCGCGCCGACTCCTGGTCGGAAGCTACGTCCATCGTCTGATTGTCGTTGCTCAGCTCGGCGAGGTAGCTGGCGAGCCAGCATGTCCGGCTGCTGGACCGACCCGTTGCCAAGCACGAGTCTCACTGCCTTGGCCCACCCAGTCCGCCTCCCTCGCCCGCGCGCGCTTTCCGCCCGAAACGGTCAGCGCCGCCCGCCCCGCTTCCCGGTGCATGCGATTACTCCGCCTTCAAACGACACAAGTGCCGTCCGTCCGTCCTTCTACCGCCCACATTAATGATACACGGTTGCCGAGGCGGCTACTCCGGCGCCACACGTCCGTCCCTCTGCCGCCCACCATTGCTATATAAACTGCTGCAACGGCCATCGCCGCAGTCATCCGCATCCGTTCCTATTCTCCTGTCCACACCACTACTGCCCACCATGGCTTCCTCGCGCTCCAGCGCTCTTCGGGACAGGTGGACAACGGACCACAAGGAGATGGCAGCCATTGCTGCCGACTGGCTGGCCGGCAGGCAGCCGGAGGACGACGACGTCCCAATGGAGAACATGGTAGTTGACGATCCGGCGCCAACCCCCTCCTCCGCGCCATCCTCGCCGGTGCATTGCACCATGACCATCGGCGAGGCCCGTGCCCAATATATGGACACGGTGAGGCAGAAGCGTGAGGAGAAGTTCCGGGAGGCGCAGGCCGACGCCGCCTACAACCACCATCTCCTCCAGGAACACCCGCAGACGGAGGAGCAGATCGCCGCGGAGCGGGCGGAGCAGGAGGCGCTGCTCGACTCGTACCGCTCCGCCCGCGAGGGCCGCCTCGAGCGCTGGCGGTACCACATGCGGGTGGCAGAGGCTGCGGCCGCCTACAAAGAGGGCGATGAAGCAGGCAAGGCACTGTTTGGCGAGACCGAGGACGAGGCAGAGGACAATGCCGGCTCCGACGAGTCCCCGCTCCGCTGGCGTCGACGAGGCCCTGCTCCGCCGAGGCCCCGCGGCGCCAACAACGAGGCAGAGGACACCGCCGAGGCCCCACCCTGCCGGCAACGAGGGGGAGGATTTCCCTCGCTCCGCCGAGGCACCGCCCGCCGGCAACGAGACCGAGGACATCGCCGGCTCCGCCGAGGCCCCGCCCCGGTGCCAACGAGGCCGCGCCACACAGAAAACAAGGAAGAGTAGAACACGGTAGGTCGCCGCCGCTCGGGTCCAAGTAAGGCCACCGCTGCTACTCTCCGATTGCTGGCACTGAGCTGTACATCATGGAGCAGTTCTATGATTACAGGATGATTGAAGAGCGCTCCGTGGTTGAGCAAGCTCATGAGATACAATCATTTGCTAGAGAACTTGAGCACTTCAGTTGTATGCTATCGGACAAGTTTGTTGCCGGAGGTATCATCACTAAGCTTCCTCCTTCGTGGATCTCATTGGCACTCTTGATGTGGAAGAAAAGGCGAGAGCAAAGGACACACGTGCTCGAGGAATTGAGGGAGGATCTAGTGCCGATCTGGTACAGAAGAAGAACTTCCAGCCCCACAAGTTCAAGAACGAGGGCAAGTTTGATGGTAAAGCAAAGTTTGATGGGAAGAACAAGGTTGTGCAACACACGAACTTCAAGAAGAAGAATGACAAGAAGAAAGGTGTTTGTCATGTGGGGATCCTGATCATTGGGCTCCTAGTTGCCCTAATCGCTATGACAAGCTAGGCGGGTTGACCACTCACGGCCGGTTAGCTTCTTGTCGGCGACGTGGAGTCGGAGAGCTATGTTGGAGAAGGACGCTGCTTCTACTTAACTGCTGGTGCAGTTGGCTGACTGACACGTGGGCCCAACAGGCATCTGGGCCACATGTCAGTTACGCAACTGCACCTACAGTTAAGTCACTGAAGCTTCTGTTCGGCTCAGCCGGACACAGGTGGGTAGCTTCGGTTAATTAATTATACCTCCAGCGCACCCCTCTTTAGTTGAAGAATGTATGAAATGTAATGAAATCGGGCATGTTTATATGAAATCCAACCGTGCATGAATGAATTTATTTTGATTAGTTCGAATTCTTGTATCACTGGCATTGGATGAACATGCAAAACAATACGTACTAGCATTATTCCCAGGGTGATCACCTCGTTTGCAGCAGTTTCACATGTACTCCCTCCGGTCCTTTCTAGTCTGCATACAAGTTTTGTCTGCAGTCAAAGTATCTCTACTTTGACCAATCTTATAGAAAAAAGTATGCACTTTTACAATGTGCGAAGTAAAAAGGAACAGAAGGAGTACAAAGAGTTTGAGAAGCTTTTTAGCGTTCCTGTACATTGCAATCAAACACACAGGCCTGGCAATTCATAGAGAACATTCAAAACAATTGATGATTATGCATCTCAGCGATTCACATGTCAGAGCCAATATTTACTTCACAACTAAAGAATAAAGAAAAAATGGATCGACGCTACTGACAGCAAAGGGCGTCCCATTCAAAAATATCAAACGCATGTCTTCTTGCTAGAATCAATGAGAAAATTTTGACAAGGTTTTCCCATTCCAAAATATCAAATGCCTACGATTGTGGAATGGGCAGGGTTTGCCATCAGTTCGGACATTGACATGGCACCTCGTGCTAAATAAACCAGCTGTTCTTTTTGTGCAGTTCCACCAAAATCAACCAAATTCGCGCGTAGCTTGTATGATTTCGCCCTGATATGTTGCAACGCCTTGAACTTATCGGCACCTCCTTTCTTGTGGTGGAAATGAGTGATTCGATGTATTCATGAACATTTTGTGCAGTTCCCATTGAAATCAAGCTGAGCACCCCTGTTTGCACAAATACAAAAAATGTGATTAGTATAAAGCAAACTATACTATGAATTGACAGTTTAAACAGGCACCTACATGGTCCATGTAGAGCACACTTTTAGAAAAATGGAACTCACCGGAAAGAATCCTAGAACAACATTGTACTCGCGCATCACAGCAAGAAAATAGAGATTTGTCAGTCCTTCTAAGCTGAAGTTAGTTTGGTCTTGTGGGGGGGGGTAATGTAACCATCCTTCAACTGCTCCTTCTGATGAGAAGATAGACAAGGATTCTTCATCCTGGCATAATCGTAACTAGTCACTTCACGTACTCCATATTCTTCTTCAGAGGAGGATGATCCTGTTGTGCAAAGACAAGAGGATAACTAAATGCTAGCATCCCTGTTTGCTCGGAAAAAAGGAAAGGAAATATTTAAAACAGCACAGATGAAGCACTTCTCAAGGACAATACCACTTTTTGATGACAATATCTAAACAGTAGCACAACACCAATAGAGATGACAAAGCTCAATCATATGGATGAAATCAGTGGGCGAGTACCAACCTTTGTTAGGAGGCTTATTGTGTAGAGCATACAGATGAAGCACTTCTCCGGAACCATCTGTTGCTATCTACTGTGGTGGCCATGCTTACTATATACTCCTCGATTAGATTAATGTTTCTAACATCTTCTTGTGCAGTTCCACTAAAATATATGGTATCTCAAAGAAGATCCCTGTTTGCACAAGTAGAGATAATTATGTATTACATTAAGAGTGGCATCAAATCAGTGGCAAAACAATTGCTCGTTCCAGCCATAGCAATAAATTAAGATGCAAAACTATATCATTACTTGTGTCATCACAGTTCTAGTGCTTCTTTACAACACCAGGAGTTGATTTTTGTTTTTCTTCCGCTTGTTCTTCCCCTTCATCACTTGGTTCAATAACAGACAAGCTTCGCCTTCAATGTAAGATTTGGTATGTCAATTAGGTTGCACAAGTATAGCACTAAACAATGACATTAGGTGGCAAAATACAGGCCAACAGTTGTGAAATATCCTTATCTTACCTCAATGGGATATTGCGGTGCACATACAGATTGGAAGTCTTGTCTCCATTTGTGCAGTTCACTAAAATCAAGCAACATTAGCGTACAAGTAGCACAACATATGAAAGCACACTGCAGAATCATGTGAAAGAAGGCTAGTACTGACCTCTCATGATGCAGAATTCAAACAACTCACAAGAAGAAGATCTGAACCAAATTTTCCAACACGGATAGGAAGTAAGATCTCCTCTTGTGTAGTTCCACTAAGATCAAGCAATCAAGCAACGTTGTCAGTGTGACATTTTGGTTGAACTGCACAAAACACTCTTAAAACAAAAGTGTTTTGTGTAGTGCAACAAAAGGTCACAATGGCAACGAGGTGAATTAGATAACCCTGTTTACACAGAGGTGCAAAGGAAACAACTAGTGGTCAATAACGGTGGATGACACATAAGCCAACAAAAAGAAGCATCTACCTTATCTAAATGGAAAGAAAGCAAGAAAGTAGCATTTCTCAAACGGTGGCATTGATTAATATTAACAGAGAGACTATATTAACAATAAAATTCGTTAAACATGTAATTTGCTTTTAACTGTGGCATTGCATCAATTTTCCAGCGGCATTATTAGAGGGTGCTTGTTTACAGGGACATTTTGGTGGAGGGACTAAAAAAACTCCATGTCAGTCCCATCTAAACCAAACAGGAGGGACTTTTAGGGACTAAAAGTGGGCATTTGGGACTAAAGAAAGAAGACCCCGAGGGAGTCTTTTGGGACTTTTTCCAATAGTTGCCCCTGCCACGCATCGTACCTTGTCTCTATTAGTTCATTACTAGGGTAACATGGTCTTTTAGCATGTCATTTAATAACCTCTAGTCCATGTTTAGTCCCTGGAACCAAGCAGGTAGGGACTAGGGAGTTTTTAACCAAACAGGGCCTTAGATTAACAACAACTAAAGAGTTGCACGGGACAGTGGACGCACCAACACCATGTGCATCTACCGATGTACTGGGGTGATGCACAGTCTATTGCAACAAAGAACAAACAACCAAGGAGCATATTTGTGTTGGTCCCAGTTTTGTTATCTTTAGACACCTTTCCCTATGTGAGCGCAGCAAATCTAGTCCTGCTCAAACTCTACAGCCTTGTCCCCCAAAACAAAAGATCAGTTTGTTACAGATGTGCGTACTGCGTTTGTCATTGTTTTCCCTTTTCGACCAACGTAGGTGCTGGATAGCCAGTCTGTACTAGTACTTTCCCCACTTCCTTTCCTCTCTGAACCATGTCCTAGATTTATGCTATACAACTTTCCCCACTACTTTCCCCCATTCCTGTCCTCTTTGAACCACGTCTTAGATTCATGCGATACAACTTTCCCCACTACTTTCCCCCTTCCTTTCCTTTTTGAAACACGTCCTAGATTCATGCTATACAACTTTTCCCACTACTTTCCCCCATTCCTTTCCTCTTTGAACCACGTCCTAGATTCATGGTATACAACTTTCCCCACTACTTTCCTGTTTGATCCAACACCTAGATTCGAGTGCAGAAGCGGACAAAAGCCCACATGCAGCTAGAGCAATGCATGTGGAATAAGTAAATTATACCTTAAGGTTCTTGGGGTGTGGTTCGGTGGGCGACCGGAGGCCGTTCGACCCACACTATGTACGGAGGCAAAGAAGAAGGGGTCGGAGGCCCTCCCGCGCCGCCGCTGGGTGAAAGTGAACAGCTGCGCCGGTAGTGGATTCCCTCCCTCGCCGACGGCGACAGCGTTAAGCCTCCTTCCCTTCCCGGCGGACGGATCCTGCCGGCTCTTTGACCAGCAGTGAGGGGAGAGAGAGAGGCCAACGAAGTCTTGTTTAGATCTGGAGAGGGTGAGAGAGTGTGAAGAGAGCAACTACAAGCAGACCAGCAGTGAGGGGAGAGAGAGAGGCCAACGAAGTCTTGTTTAGATCTGGAGAGGGTGAGAGAGTGTGAAGAGAGCAACTACAAGCGCTGAGGCTCCAGCGTGTATATATATACTGGAGAGAGTGTGAAGAGTGCAAACCCTAGAAAACAAGCGCCGAGGCTGCAGCTTATACGTGATGAGGTGATTATACGGTCACTACGAGATCGTATAGCTCCGTATCCATCCATTTTGACCAGTCAAAGAATCCTCCTGGCACGAATTATGCTCAAGTGTAGTTATCGAACCCGAGACCTCAAGTTTGATGAGCGAACAGGCTAACCAGCTACACAACCCTCCCGTTATGTTCAACGAGAGGAAAATAACCTTTTATACATTCCTGCATTCGTGTGACAAGCATGCCGTGTTTTTTTGTGTGTGGGAGTCATTGGGATTTAAATCATAATCGTGTCATGTGGCTTTGGTGGTAAGACTATCCACAGTGGTGCAGAAATAATGCAGCCTTAGTCACCTTACCTCTCTCCACGTAGTACGTTGGGTCCCACCAGTCAGAGGGTGAAACAAACAAATTAATAAGAAAAATTAAAAGCGCCAGCGGTGTATCTTACCTCACACATCTCGCTACTGCTCGGGAACACTGTCCAATTGATCCCTCTGTTCGCTCACGTACTATTTTAAGTGAATCCTTATTATAACATGCACACAATTTTGGGCACTTGTATTCGACCTAAGTCAGTGTGCCACCGTATCTCGTACGACTCCCTCCGTCTAGGTGTAATAAGTCACGTTAGAAGGTGCAGCGGGACCAAGGTGCAAGCAGATTGGAGGAGAAGGAGAAACTTGACCGGTCATTCCTCCAATCAAAGCCCTGATTTCTGTCTCTAAACGCAACAATTAATCCAAACAACTAAGAGATGCCGTTTTAGCTACCATGCAGGGCCACGTATTAACTCGCATGCAAGCCGACTTTGATTTCTTGACTGATCAACGCGTAGTTGCGCTCCATGCATTGGGTTTCCGGGGGAGATAACAAGGCAGAGTAAGGAGCGTTTGGTTACATTGCTTAGGCTGGTCATAGTGGTGAGTAACTTGGACTAGTACAACATGCATATGTTACTAGTCTATGTTACTACTACGCGAAGTTTGCCGTCGGAAGCGAGCCGATCTGGCTCTCCTGAGCTAGCAAGGTTTTTCTAGCCCACCCAAGCTAGCTGGCCCACAAAAGCTAACATATTTTAACAGTTCCAAACGCCTAACCTTGCCCGGCTATGCTATAAGCTGTTCTTGCTAAGGATCCAAACGCTCCCTAAGTAACAACGCTCGCTAGCAACGAGGCCAGGAGGGGATTGAGATGCGAAGTTAATGGACGACGCCTAAACATTTTGGGAATATCTGATTTCCGTAGGATGACTTAACACCTAGACGGAGGGAGTACTACTCCTCAGTCCAGGTTTGATGGAATATTCGTCACCTCTTCTCTTCTTGTACGTACTCCATTTGTATCTCACTTCCTGTGGCTTCGCACTCGCACGATTTTCCTATTCTATGAACCTGTGTGTGCGTGTGCGTGTGTGTGTGTTTAACAGCATGTGTGTGTTAGAGAGAGCGACAGATCGACCTACTCCTACAGAGAGATGGTGTGTAGTGTACGATTTTAGCCGCGAGAGTCGGTGCATCCTCTCGTTTCCGGGCGTCCGGTAGGGACAGGCGGACAGCTGCCACGCCCGCTCCTGACCAGCCTGGCCCACCCAAAGCCCCTCCATCGCCCGCGCGCGCTTCCCGCCCGAAACGGTCAGCGCCGCTCCAAAGAATCGGTGCCGCATTCATGCCCGGGCAGAGCGGACGCGACCTCTCACTGGCGCCTGCGTTGAAGGGAGAAGCGGATTCAAGAGTGATGGTTGCTTCGTCCGTCCAACTTACTGCTGGGTCTATGTGATTTGACGGCTCATTGGTCATTATTACTGAGGTGGTAGGACTGCTGGATGTCCCACGCTTTCGGCGAAAGGAGGTACTACTAGATTACAATTTTCTCCATTCTTACGGCGGAGGAGTGCAAGAGCAGTGAAAACACGCAGGCTCAGTGATTACATGGCCCACCTCACACTATCACCATATTTTCTGGACACCGTGCGACACCTAACTCTTTACATAGTACTCCCTCCGTTCCTAAATATAAGTCTTTGTAGAGATTCCACTAGGTGGACTACATACGGAACAAAATGAATGAATCTACACTTAAAATGCATCTATATACATCCGTATGTGGTTCATGGTGAAATCTCTACAAAGACTTATATTTAGGAACGGAGGAAGTACTTGTATAGTACGTACTGTAATTTATCAGCGAGATAGTACAATGCTATGAAGCTTCCAGCTTCTGTTACATGTATCTTGCGTCCAAGGTTGCCCGTTGCAACATTTCATCAAATACAAAGGAGACTAACATGCATGCTATTGCATCTCAATGATTGACAGATCATAGCAAATATGTACTCCCTCCGTTCCAAAATAAGTGTCTCAACTTTATGCTACATACGGAGCAAAATGAGTGAATCTACACTCTAAAATACGTCTATATACATCAGTGTTTGGAGTATGTACTAGTAGTTCATATTGAAATCTACTAAAGGACATATATATTCCAAACAATATGATAATCTCTCTAACCAAGGTAGTAGGGACGAGGAGTAAACGGAGGGAGTAGTAAAATTTTCTCCTCGTCCTGCGAGCCACCGCGCGCGTGGGCGAGGGAGCGGGCGTAAGGCGTACAGTACTACTACTACTCATGCAGTCCCTAGCCATTGAAACAGAGACAGCTAAAGAAAAAAACGATCCATGCAGTCCCTAGCCCTTGAACCGTAAACCCTAACCAGGCTTTAATTTGCTGGCAACGTCGGCGCTTCCTAAGAAATGAAGTTTGCAACCCTTTGACCATCGGATCATTTTGTGCAGTTTCACCAAAATCGAGATGAGCATCCCTGTGGCAAAGAAATTGAAGAAGCGTGATTAGAATAAGATTACTGGGACTAGTTGATGAGACATAAACTCATCACAAATACAGTACGTAGAAGCCAGTAGAGGTATGTGCGGGGCAAAGAAGTAGAGAAATATCCACATGGAGTGATGTGGGCAGCTGGAGCAGTGGTGCAAGCCGGCTGTAAAGGGAGTTGTACCTGAGGGATGTCGGGACGTAGCTCAACCTAGAGGAGGGCGGCGGGAGGAGGCAACTACCCACGTCGCGGCAGTGAGCAATGGACGAAGGCAACCTCACCGGCTTTGTGAGAGAGAATGGCGGGGACCCCTGATCGGGACGTGCCGACAGTGGGTTTTCGCCGTCGGCGACGGCGACCGCATCTACACTAAGCATCCACCCCTTCCCCGGCGGACGTGATCCGCCGGGATGTTAGAGATGTTGCCACGGTGGTTTTGTGCGAGAGAGTGTGAAAACTGAAGAGAGCAACCCCAGCAAGCAACCGTGTAGGCTCGTCCTGCCTATGTATATAGTGGAGCGGTTTCCTTTTCTCTCCATATGAACCTATTTATATTGCGTACGTGCCACTGAAGAAAAAAACTTTATTTATAAATGACACGGCACCTACTACTCGTTCTCCTATAAACCTTGCGCTTGGCATCTCCAAACTATTAACCTTGCGATTGGCTCTTCGCCTCTTCGGGAAGTCGAGCAATAATGGTACTGCAGTATATATCGTTCTGGCTATATGAGACCGAATGAATTGCTGCACGTCCACCACGTGGCGAGGGTCGAGGGGCGAGGGAGAGTGCGTACTATTACGTCCGTTTCAATATGGACTACATACGGAGCAAAATGAGTGAATCTACACTCTAAAATACGTCTATATACATCAGTGTTTGGAGTATGTACTAGTAGTTCATATTGAAATCTACTAAAGGACATATATTCCAAACAATATGATAATCTCTCTAACCAAGGTAGGGACGAGGAGTAAACGGAGGGAGTACTAGTAAAATTTTCTCCTCGTCCTGCGAGCCACCGCGCGCGTGGGCGAGGGAGCGGGCGTAAGGCGTAGTAAGCAAGCTTCACCTCATCCTGCGAGCCACCGCGCCCGTGGGCGGGGGAGACGGCGTACTAAGCAAGCTTCTCCTCGTTCTGCGAGTTGACGGGACACATCAAAAGTACTCCAGTGTATAGAGCCTTGCCTCTAAGGTAGGCCCCACATGGTTTGCCTCTTTTTTAACATAACGCGTCAAGTCGCAATTTGTTTGTTCACCCGTGGTAGACGATCCTCCCTCCATCTAGTGGACAACCAGTACACGTGTCAAATTACCACGTGGGCTGCCTTTTCGTACAGAAATGAGCTCCACCGTGTACCCGCGCGGGTGTGGTTGGGAAAGAGACGGGAGTACGTGCGCCGTGCGTGCACCTCTTCTCTTCGTGCACGTCCCCCACCTACGTGGGTGTGTGTGAGAGATACAAACCTAGACAAATGGCTTGTGCGTTCGTGAGTGTTTTTTGTTTTGGGGGGGAGGTTGATTTCGTGAATGTATTTGTGGGAATATGTGTCGATGACATCTCAAACAAAATTTTGCATGCAATGTGTGTGAAATGGAGGCCTATCCATATCATATATAGAGGGTCGGGCGATCCACGAGAAGAGAGGGAGGGGTCATAGATATCGATAGAGTCGAAGAGAGGATCAAGTGGGTGGGTGCGAGATCGATGAAGAGAGCCATCGAAATTGTGTGTGTGTGCATGTCAAAGATATAGGGCGACTGACCTAGCTACCGGAACGTCAGAGGGCACAGGTCAAGTTTGTGTGTGGCAGGGAGACATGACTAGAGCGCTCGATGTATCGGTGTGTGTGTGTGGGAGGGGGTGGGGGGAGGGGTAGGCAGAGGCCTAACTATAGAGGTAGAACGACTCGTATATGTGTTGAGAAGGAGAGACCCAGCTATGTCTTGAGGGAGATCGGTCGACATCCATACATAACTGAAGGACGGGAAATAGGATGGGACAGAGAGAGAGAGAGAGAGAGAGAGAGGGAGGGAGAGGGGTAGAGTGCTGGATGGGTGATGGAGTTGCTTCTCGAAGATGGTGGGAGAGGCCTACTAGACAAACTGAGGGTGGAACTGCAATATTATCAATAAGAGTGGGGATGTGTTTCTGTGTGTGCCTGTGCGTGATAGATCTGTCGGGACACATCCATGGATGATGAAGGGGAACCATGTGTTTGGTAAGCAAACCTAACTAGATCGGTAGATCAATTGTTGTTTGTCGGAGGAAGGGAGAGACATAACTAATGAGGTAGATCGATCGACGCGTGGGGAAAAACGAGTTATAAGGACCTAGCTAGCTATATGTATAGCGGGAGATCGGTCGGTGTACGTCCATTTGTTAGAGGCAAATAAGGCCCGGCGAGACGGATAGACAGAGAGAATGGAGCTAGGAGGTGGTGCGAGAGGCCCAGCTACTAGCTAGATAGGGGGAGGAGTGTGCGGTTGTGAGATCGATGAAAAGAGGGGCGAGAGTTTACACGTGTGTGGGACCGTATGAGAGACACGAGGCAAGGACACATAAAGGAGGAGATTGAAGGTGCGTGTGTATGTTGTAGGCAGACATCGCTGGAGAGGTTTATCGATCGGTGTGTGTCGGAAAGGAGTTGTGGAGACTGTGGGAGAACGACCTAAAGAAAAAAAATGAATGTGCGCGATGGATAGAATGCTGAGGGAGGGGGAGGGCGAGGAGGGCGTGTGCATGCACGAGAGAAAGTTAGTGGTAGCTACAAAGGTTAGAGGATTGTGTGGGTGTAAGAGACTAACAAAGATCATAATTTGATATGAAAGTGGATTCATATATTTGAATAGGAGATCATAGTGTTTTAAACATATGCATGCATGAATATAGCGGTGATACGCGTGTTGTGGTTTTGCACATGTTATACCATAATGTGATAATGCATGGCGTTTGCAACTCACAGCTAAATGTCGAACAATCTAAACCATACTATACATCGAACAATCTCACATTTTATTTGAATTTGTGATAATGTGTGGCGTTTGCAGCTTACAACTAAATATCGAACAATCTAAACAATACTATATATCGAACATTCTCACATTTTATTTGAATTTGTGGTAATGTGTGGTGTTTGCAACTCACATCTAAATACTTGTAGGCGTAGGGGGCGGGGCACCATACATAATGTGATAAACACATTATACATATGAGACATGGTTTAGTTTGTGAAGATCTAGCTAGAGCTTGAAATGTACTATGATTTGAAATCAACATAAAGTGGATTCAAAAAATCGAGTTCGAGTTCATATAGTACACATAGTTCATATGTAACTCGAGACTAATCATGTGGTGTGCTGTGAAGATAATACACAAACGATGGTTTAACTTGACAATAATGACGATTGTAGATCTTATTAAAACAGAGAAACGAATTCAAATGCTTTGACTTCACAACAATCATTATTGTAGATCTTATTCAAATAGAGAAACGAATTCAAATTTAGTTCATATTGAAGCGGTAGTATATACGTTTGGAATGCACTAAAACGTTCATTTGAGTACTAGGTTGCATGCATTATACACGTAGCGAAATATTTTAATTGAACATAACATGAATTCAAAGTTTTGAATGACATTTGTAGTGCGAATTGATTTGGTACAGTACACGTTAGGCTTGTCCGGAAATTTCAACCCGCGCCTTGTTAGCCCGAAATATTTAAGATATATCTTTGTCTCGTTGTGCTCCGACAACTCCCTCCATCTCAACCCGCGCCTTGCTATTCCAAAATTACAACGCGCGCGAAAACTCCCACCTCCTGTGAAATCCCGACACGCGAAATGCCCGTGATACCCCTGAACCGAAAGAACCGCCTCAAATCGGTGGGGGTACTTTCGTAACTTACCCCACATTTCGGACAAGCGCGTCCCTAAGCCATGGTTCCCCACTCCCATCCCATCCGCCCACCCATTCGTACACCGAGGCCGGCAAAACCCGCGAAGCCCCACACCCTCCTCCGTCCGCCACCCAGCCGGAGCCTCTTCCCCGACGACGTCGTCCACAGCAACACCTCGACGTCCCTCATCCACCGTACCGGATGAGGATCTGTCGTCGATCTGGTCGTCCCGCCGGTTCAGTCACCCCGTCCTCCACCTCCAAGGAGCTGCCCCGACGTTCCCCTCGTCTTTCGTGCCACCTCCATTCCCACACCGCCGTCTTCACCTGCACCACCGGAAGAGCATCATCATCACCGTTTCCTCGGATGAAGCTGCGGCCTAATCGGCGCCACCAAAGAGGTTGTACATTAATCGCCGCATTTTCTTCTTGATTCGATCTCACGGTGCTGTCGGCGCTCGGTCCTGAGCCGACATGGCGCGGCTCCATCCACGGCGGCGTCGCCGGCCACTTCCTCCACGGCGTCGCTCCTCGGCGGCGACGTCCACATCAGTAGGAGCTGCTGCTGCTTTAGCTCTCGCTCGCGCTGCTGCTCTGCTCTTGGTCTTGGTCCCCTGCCTGGTCTGCTCTTGCTCTTGCTCGCGCTGCTCTTGCTCTTGCTCTTGCTTGCGATGCTGCTCCGATTTAGCTACACTTCAGTCGATTTTCAGGGGGGGCTCGCCGGAGTTAAGGAAGAACCAGCCGCAACGGGGAGGGGGCTCGCCGGAAAGGTACCCTACTATCTATCTTAGGGTTCAGGGTGGGGGCGATGGTCGCCGGCGGTGGTGGATCGGTGGCGTGGGGATCGCCGAAGAAAAAGCTCGGCACCGGGGGGCCTACAGGGATGGCCGGGGCGGCGGTGGACCGGCGGTGGGGAGTGTTTTCGGGGCGGGCGGGGTGGCGCACCGCTGGCCGCGGGCGGCGGGGGGCGGCTGTTTGGCCGGTGGTGGCTGGTGGCTCAGGGGGTGGAGGTTGAAGATGAACTACATGCCCTTGATTTCGTATCCAACGGCTGCAAAATTGACTGACCAGAGATGAAAAAGTCAGTCGACTGACTTGTAGCCTCACCTCTAGTGCGTTCAGTTTCGACAGTAAAATTCAGTTTCGACAGCAAAATTCAGTTTCGACAGTTAAGTTTAGTTTCGACAGTTAAATTCAGTTTCGACAGTTATGTTCAGAGATGAGCGGCTGATGTATACATCTAGCACTTTGTGGTTATGTATTTTACGTCATCTATTGGAGATGCTATTAGAATTCCACTCAGGTTAACGTTGTCTCTCTTGTCCTGCTTCAGCCTCGGTGTCGTACAACTCACTGGAGCTGCTCCAACAATGAAACCCTCCATCACAGCGGAGCAGTACCTCGGGCTCCATCTCCAGACGCCTAAGATCTTCCCCTCCTCCGACAGCCAAGTCAGCCGGAGCATCCTCACCGGCCAACCCAATCACGCTGAGATCGAGGCTTCGCCACAGAGGTTGTACACTTCTTGTGGTTTGACTTAATCTCACCATGCTTCTTTGCATCCTGTGATCTTCCAATTCTTGTGAACCAAACACCCAGATTGGCAGAAATCCTGTGTTTTTAAATTCTCTGTTTTGCACGTGCATTCCTATCCTATTCCTGTCTATTTCCTATCCCTGCATTGTTAGAATCCTCAAATTCAAACAAGCCCTTACACAATTACTTCTGTTACAGATATGTGTCAAAGAAAACCTTGTGTGGTTTGTCCTGCTCCTGCGGTGCTGTGTTCCACCCCAGCTCAGCTGCTCCAACGACGGAAGGGTTCACCACAGCAGGGATCCGCTCTCCAGACTGTCTTTCGCCGCCTCAGATCTTCTTCCCCGCCGCCGGCAGCCACGACAACTGCATTACCATCATCAACTGAGCAGATGACCTTGAGGACTACACGGGTCCGCAAGAGAGGTCGCACTCTTCCGTGTCTGCTTACGTTATGCATCGCTTAATATGATGACATGCTACTTTATCGTCGTGTTCACCTATTAGACTCCGACTCAGGTCCAAACTTATGCTGAAACTTGAGTTTTTAAATGGTTGTGGGGTACATATTGGGGCAGCAATCAGTACTATCTGTCTACTATCTGGTTAATCTCGGGTGTCTACTATGAGTTTCATGTTGGGTGCAAACAAACATTAAAGGAGCCATTATCTGTATTTTTTAACTAAAGCTATTATCTGCCTGCTATCATTGGTTTTGGGTCTATCCACAGTTTGCTACCTTCACTCTGGATTTGTGCATGCACTCCTTACATAATCTCACTATGTTTTATTCCTATGCATGTCAGTTATTGTACACAATGGAACTGAACATGTAGAGCAAAAGAGACGAGCCTTGCGTGGCAATAAAATTTCATGCAGACGTCGCTCCATGGTGGGCGCAAAGGCAGCCCCCCCTCCACCCATTTCGGATCGTAATCAAGAGGAAGATAACTGTTCTGAGGGGGATTCAGAAGCAGAAGACCACTCCTATTTACCCCATGAGGTCTTCGCTCTAACTTGGCATGCTGATGTTGGTAATATCATGCATATGGTGCCTTGCATTGCTTACTGTATACATCAAAGATGTCATCTGCTTAGTTTAGACATGCTTTGTGTCAATGCCATCTGTTTAGTTTCTTTATCGTATATGTGAATCATGCAATGCCATCTTGTTTAGCCAGGCATCATATATGTGAATTTTGCAATGCCACCCTGGTTAGCCAGTCATCTTATATGTGAATTATATCATGACATCATTTTTTATTACGTGTTAAATTTGTCAACAATTTTAGTACATTCAATTACTCTTCCTGTGCATCAGCCATTCGGCACGGTCATGGAAAAATCTGGAGTGGAAACAAGGTCTTCAGAGCAGACAATGCTATCTGACGAAGCGCATGTCTTGCTGGTTACAGATAGCTCCTCAGAGGAGGATTCAGAGACAGATGACCAGTCCTATTCCCCCCCCCGAGGTGCATGCTCTAACTTGGCAGGGTTATGTTGCTCATATCGTGCGTATGGTATCTTGCATTGCTATGTCATTTGCTTAGTTTAGACATGATTTGTGTGAATGCCACCTGTTTAGTGTCTAATTACCATATATGTGAATTATGCAATGCCATCTTTTTGCAAGACATTATATATGTGAATTATGCAATGCTATCTTGTTGCAAGGCATTATATATGTGAATTATGCAATGCCATGCTGTTTAGCCAAGCGTCATATATGTGAATTATATCATGCCGTCCTTTTTTTGTATTTCTCATTGCTTTTGTCGACAATGTTTGTATATTCAACTGCTCTTCCTGTGCATCAGCCATTTGAATTGGTGATGGAGAAATCTGGAGTGAAAACAAGGTCTTCAGAGCAGACAATGCTACCTGGTGAAGCAGATATGTTGCTGGTTACAGATAGCTCTTCAGAGGAGGATTCAGAGGCAGATGACCAGTCCTATTATCCCCCTGAGGTGTATGCTCAAACTTGGCAGGGTTATATTACTCATATCATGCATATGTTGTATTGCAATGCTTAGTTTTTACATCATATACACGATATTGAATGCCATCTCCTTAGTTGACACATCATATATGCGATTGCCCTCTGCTCACTTCCTTAGTATATAAATCATATATTTGAATTATATCATGCCATGATGTTTACATAGACAGCATGTATCTGAATTATGGCATGCCAACCCATTTTCTAAAGACATAATATAGTTATATCATCTCATCCTGTTCACATAGTCATCATATTTTGAATTATGTCATTCTATCCGTGAATTATATCATGCCATCATGTTTCCATCGACGGCATGTTTGTGATTTATGGCATGCCAACCACTTTAATAGACACATCGTATAGTTATATCATGTCATCCTGTTTACATAGTCATCATATTTTGAAGTATGTCATTCTATCCTGTTTAGTTAGCCATCATACATGTGAAATTGTGTCATGCTATCCTGTTTAATTAGCCATCATATATTTGAAATTATGTCCTGCTATTCTGTTTGGTTAGACAACATAAATGTGAATTATTTCATGCCCTGTTTTCTTCCCTACTATCCATTGCACCTGTCTATCTTACAATGTCTGTACATTCAATTACTTTTCTTGTTTATCAGCCATTTCAATTGGAGGGGGTGATGGCAGTATCTGTGGGAGTAAAAACACGGTCTTCAGAAAAGATCGTGCTACCTGTCGATGGAGATAGAACCACAGTTGTACTTGCCCAAGAACCAGCCCCACCACACATAACCCAGACTCACGCAGATTGTACCCCTACCCAGTTGGACAGAGAACCAGCTACACCCCTTCTAACCCCAACCCCAGCAGATAGTAACCCAGTTCCCATTGACACAGCACCGTCTCCACCACAGAGCACCCAAACACGAGCAGTTAGTAAGGCAACTGCAGTGCCCAAAGCACGAGGACCACCACTCCGAACCCCAAGTCAACGCTTAAAGCAGAAGAAGAATTGTTCTCAGGTCAGGTTCCGTAGCTATGGTTCATACTACTTTGCTCTTGCATCACTGTATTTACTCATACCAACTAATTTCAAATTTGAAGGATGCAATTGAAACTCCAATGGCGCAACAGGTATGTTTTAAACCTGTTTCTTTAACGTGTTTGCTGTTGTAACTTGCTCTATGTTGATTTCAGTTTCAATTGAATAAACAGTTATGTTCTCATGCCATGCACATTACAAGTGTTGTTATTGCTGTGTAGTTTCACACACTTTTATTCTGTCTATGCTGCTTTGTCTTAAATAGATATGATTCGAACTGTATCTATCTTGATTTGGCAACATAAACTAGAATGATATACCATAAGGACCATACTACATAGATATATGTTTGTTTCATGCTGTTATCCTGTCCACCTTACTACTGAATTGGTTTACCAAAATGAGTTTCATATACTACATTGTAAACCTGTGATGTGTTTGTTTGTTTCTCCTTTAGAACGCGGATAAAATATTGGAGGAGTACCCCGTTATGCAATGGTAAAGGAAGCAATGCAGATCAGGTTCAAGATAGTGAGACATCCCTGTTGTTCTCCAAGAAAGCTGATAAAAACTATATTGAAGACACTGAGACAACCCCAAAGTCCTGTCTTGATGTAGTGTTCAAGTTACTGGCTACTACTGCTGGCACCAGCTCTTCGAACTCGCTGCCTGAATCAGTTCGGCTTCTTGAGTCTCAACTTCAAGTTGAAAGACATCGATCACATGTTATGCGACAGGAAGCCGAAGGACTGAGGAAGTCCCTGCAGAATTCAGATGCATACTTTCTGGTGCAACAGCAAGTGTTGGAGGATTTAAGCGCCAAACAAGAGAAAGTTAATAAGCTTGCTAAGCATCTTGCCAGCATTATGGGTACCTAGGATATTGTTTCTTGAGCTCTTCTGAAGTGGTTTCAGTTCTGGACTTGTTTTGCTGCGGTGTTTATATGCTGCTTTGTTCCCTATATTTGCACTTGTGGCGAATTTTCATGCCCAGTGGATGTAATATGTGTAATAGTCGTGATAGCCTATCGTAAGTTGCTTGCTTATTTATTTCCGTTGTCTTTTTCCGTGGTTTGCTAGTGGCCGGAATAACCTATTTTTTAAAACTAGGCCACATAAACAATGGGCTACATATTTACTGTAGTTAACATGGGCCTCCTACGGGCCGTAGAAACAATGGGCCTTCTAAGGGCCGTAGAAACAATGGGCCTTCTACGGGGCGTAAACACAATGGGCCTTCTATGGGCCGTATCATCAATGGGCCTTCTACGGGCCGTATCATCAATGGGCCTTCTACGGGCTGGCCAAACATGGGCCAATAACAGACCACATTATGGTCGTAAATGGCTAGAGTTGAAATCGTCCGTTCATGGGCCGACCATAACGGGCCGTCGTTAATAGGCCGTATTTGATGACGCTATGAAAATGACCCAACGTATTAATGGGCCACAAACGGGCCGACTGTAACCATGGGCTGTATTTGGCCCACAAGCAGAAAATGACAGTAACGGGCCGAAAGTAAACGAATGCTGGAAATGAGCCCAAGAATAAATGGGCCCTGAGAAGGCCGAAAGATAACATGGGCTGGAAACAGCCCAACGGAATAATGGGCCATTAATGGGTATAAAGTGATACACTGTTCATTACGGGCCAGTTTTACCACGGGCCGTTAATGGGCGAAGGGTTACTAAGGGCCTCATATGGGCCAATACATGGGCCAGAAGTTAAAACGGGCTGGAATTATATTGGACAGCCCAGATGACGCTACTGGGCCTAATTTGGATAGACCGTAAACGGCCCTGGGTTAGCGGGCTGTAAATGGGCTATATGCGAACAGGCCGTTAACAGGCTTGCCGTGGGCCGGCCCGCCACCTTTTGACCAAGTCAAATGGGCCGCCTTTTCACAGGAATGGGCCTCTGTTGGGCCGTGCCACGTGTAGACGTATCATAGGCGCTTTGGGTCCAATGAGTGGATGACATCTGTCCCAACGGTGAGCCGACACGTGTTTCCTCCAGCCAATGATGATTTTACACGTGGAAAATCCCCATTGGTCGGGGCTGTTAACGGGTTATCGGATCCAAAACCGGACCCGATAGCTTAACGGCGTTCCGTTACGGTGGATGCCACATGTCGGTCACCCTTGACGAAAGCACTTATGTGACGCGCAATTTATCATCATGGAAGTGGACACTTCCGTGATGATAATTTTGGTAATGTCATGGAACACTTCTACGACAGCACACGTATGACTATCTTGATTCTGTCATAAATTTGTCATGGATGTACATGCATGACAGAAAACGTGACCTACTGTGACAAACACGTATCATCACGGAAGTGTATTTTTTGTAGTGTGTACACGTATTTGTATACGTATGTAATTGTAATTGTGATCATCTATATATTGAGACGTGAGGCTGGATGTCAACCACCCATGCAAAACCCTAAACCATGTGTTTCAACTCAACCGCATACAGTAGCTTTGTAATTTGTAAACTAATTATAATCATTTTAGGCTTAACCATATGGATGTGAAAAAGGGATATCACGGTTACTGTAGCTTACGTGACATCCCTTGAAGATGTTAAAGGATCTGGTTCCAAGAAAAGGCAGCCTTTTGGCGGTGTGTGCCGGAACGTTGGGCATGGAAATGAATAAACGATTGAGGACCGCGAGATGGGAGGTGGCCGTCGATGGGAGCTTGTCATGCCCATGGTCACAACGATACGTACTTCATCCATAAGAAAATATTAGAGTGTTTGGAGGGGGTACTTGACAACAATCCGACAATGTTCGGCACGCAATACCAACATAATTAAAAAAAAGTGTGGCTCGCTCTTATCTTGATAAGTTCAGATGATATGCTCATGTTTTTCTTCTTTTCACTTTTATATTTTCTTTATTTTTTTACTTCCTAACATTTTTATTGTAATTTCCTTTAAAAGATATATAGTTGTGCACACCTGCTAGGCGCACAAGTTGAACCAAGATTTCCAAACGGATATGATAGGGTATTTCTGTTGGGGAACGTAGTAATTTCAACAAAAATCCTACGCACATGCAAGATCATGGTGATGCACAGCAACGAGAGGGGAGAGTGTTGTCTACGTACCCTCGTAGACCGAAAGCGGAAGCGTTAGCACAACGCGGTTGATGTAGTCGTACGTCTTCACGATCCGACCGATCAAGTACCGAACGCACGGCACCTCCGAGTTCAGCACACGTTCAGCCCGATGACGTCCCTCGAACTCCGATCCAGCCGAGTGTTGAGGGAGAGTTTCGTCAGCACGACGGCGTGGTGACGATGATGATGTTCTACCGACGCAGGGCTTCGCCTAAGCACCGCTACAGTATTATCGAGGTGGACTATGGTGGAGGGGGGCACCGCACACGGCTAACAGATCAAATGATCAATTGTTGTGTCTCTAGGGTGCCCCCTACCCCCGTATATAAAGGAGAAAGGGGGAGATGCGGCCGGCCAGGAGGGGCGCGCCAGGTGGAGTCCTACTCCCACCGGGAGTAGGACTCCCTCCCTTTTCCTAGTTGGATTAGGAGTGGAGGGGAAAGAGGTGGAGGAGAGGAAGAAAGGGGGGCGCCGCCCCCCTCTCCTTGTCCTATTCGGACTAGGGGGGAGGGGCGCATGGCCCTGCGCTGGCCGCCTCTCCTCTTCTCCACTAAGGCCCACTATGGCCCATTAACCCCCGGGGGGTTCCGGTAACCCCTCCGGTACTCCGGTAAAATCTCGATTTCACCCGGAACACTTCCGATATCCAAATATAGGCTTCCAATATATCAATCTTCATGTCTCGACCATTTCGAGACTCCTCGTCATGTCCGTGATCACATCCGGGACTCCGAACAACCTTCGGTACATCAAAACATATAAACTCATAATATAACTGTCATCGAAACGTTAAGCATGCGGACCCTACGGGTTCGAGAACTATGTAGACATGACTGAGACACGTCTCTGGTCAATAACCAATAGCGGAACCTGGATGCTCATATTGGCTCCCACATATTCTACGAAGATCTTTATCGGTCAGACCGCATAACAACATACGTTGTTCCCTTTGTCATCGGTATGTTACTTGCCTGAGATTCGATCGTCGGTATCTCAATACCTAGTTCAATCTCGTTACCGGCAAGTCTCTTTACTCGTTCCGTAATACATCATCCCGCAACTAACTCATTAGTTGCAATGCTTGCAAGGCTTAAGTGATGTGCATTACCGAGTGGGCCCAGAGATACCTCTCCGACAATCGGAGTGACAAATCCTAATCTCGAAATACGCCAACCCAACAAGTACCTTCGGAGACACCTGTAGAGCACCTTTATAATCACCCAGTTACGTTGTGATGTTTGGTAGCACACAAAGTGTTCCTCCGGTAAACGGGAGTTGCATAATCTCATAGTCATAGGAACATGTATAAGTCATGAAGAAAGCAATAGCAACATACTAAACGATCGAGTGCTAAGCTAACGGAATGGGTCAAGTCAATCACATCATTCTCCTAATGATGTGATCCCGTTAATCAAATGACAACTCATGTCTATGGCTAGGAAACATAACCATCTTTGATCAATGAGCTAGTCAAGTAGAGGCATACTAGTGACACTCTGTTTGTCTATGTATTCACACAAGTATTATGTTTCCGGTTAATACAATTCTAGCATGAATAATAAACATTTATCATGATATAAGGAAATAAATAATAACTTTATTATTGCCTCTAGGGCATATTTCCTTCAGTCTCCCACTTGCACTAGAGTCAATAATCTAGATTACACAGTAATGATTCTAACACCCATGGAGCCTTGGTGTTGATCATGTTTTGCTCGTGGAAGAGGCTTAGTCAACGGGTCTGCAACATTCAGATCCGTATGTATCTTGCAAATTTCTATGTCTCCCACCTGGACTAAATCCCGGATGGAATTGAAGCGTCTCTTGATGTGCTTGGTTCTCTTGTGAAATCTGGATTCCTTCGCCAAGGCAATTGCACCAGTATTGTCACAAAAGATTTTCATTGGACCCGATGCACTAGGTATGACACCTAGATCGGATATGAACTCCTTCATCCAGACTCCTTCATTTGCTGCTTCCGAAGCAGCTATGTACTCCGCTTCACACGTAGATCCCGCCACGACGCTTTGTTTAGAACTGCACCAACTGACAGCTCCACCGTTCAATGTAAACACGTATCCGGTTTGTGATTTAGAATCGTCCGGATCAGTGTCAAAGCTTGCATCAACGTAACCATTTACGATGAGCTCTTTGTCACCTCCGTAAACGAGAAACATATCCTTGGTCCTTTTCAAGGTATTTCAGGATGTTCTTGACCGCTGTCCAGTGATCCACTCCTGGATTACTTTGGTACCTCCCTGCTAAACTTATAGCAAGGCACACATCAGGTCTGGTACACAGCATTGCATACATGATAGAGCCTATGGCTGAAGCATAGGGAACATCTTTCATCTTCTCTCTATCTTCTGCAGTGGTCGGGGATTGAGTCTTACTCAACTTCACAACTTGTAACACAGGCAAGAACCCTTTCTTTGCTTGATCCATTTTGAACTTCTTCAAAACTTTGTCAAGGTATGTGCTTTGTGAAAGTCCAATTAAGCGTCTTGATCTATCTCTATAGATCTTGATGCCCAATATATACGCAGCTTCACCGAGGTCTTTCATTGAAAAACTCTTATTCAAGTATCCCTTTATGCTATTCAGAAATTCTATATCATTTCCAATCAGCAATATGTCATCCACATATAATATTAGAAATGCTACAGAGCTCCCACTCACTTTCTTGTAAATACAGGCTTCTCCAAAAGTCTGTATAAAACCAAATGCTTTGATCACACTATCAAAGCGTTTATTCCAACTCCGAGAGGCTTGCACCAGTCCATAAATGGATCGCTGGAGCTTGCACACTTTGTTAGCTCCCTTTGGATCGACAAAACCTTCCGGTTGCATCATATACAACTCTTCTTCCAGAAATCCATTCAGGAATGCAGTTTTGACATCCATTTGCCAAATTTCATAATCATAAAATGCGGCAATTGCTAACATGATTCGGACAGACTTAAGCATCGCTACGGGTGAGAAGGTCTCATCGTAGTCAATCCCTTGAACTTGTCGAAAACCTTTTGCAACAAGTCGAGCTTTATAGACAGTAACATTACCGTCAGCGTCAGTCTTCTTCTTGAAGATCCATTTATTCTCAATTGCTTGTCGATCATCGGGCAAGTCAACCAAAGTCCACACTTTGTTCTCATACATGGATCCCATCTCAGATTTCATGGCCTCAAGCCATTTTGCGGAATCTGGGCTCACCATCGCTTCTTCATAGTTCGTAGGTTCGTCATGGTCTAGTAACATAACCTCCAGAACAGGATTACCGTACCACTCTGGTGCGGATCTTACTCTGGTTGACCTACGAGGTTCAGTAACAACTTGATCTGAAGTTCCATGATCATCATCATTAACTTCCTCACTAATTGGTGTAGGCGTCGCAGAAACCGGTTTCTGTGATGAACTACTTTCCAATAAGGGAGTAGGTACTATTACCTCATCAAGTTCTACTTTCCTCCCACTCACTTCTTTCGAGAGAAACTCCTTCTCTTGAAAGATTCCGAATTTAGCACCAAAAGTCTTGCCTTCGGATCTGTGTTAGAAGGTGTACCCAACAGTCTCCTTTGGGTATCCTATGAAGACACATTTCTCCGATTTGGGTTCGAGCTTATCAGGTTGAAGCTTTTTCACATAAGAATCGCAGCCCCAAACTTTAAGAAACGACAACTTTGGTTTCTTGCCAAACCACAGTTCATAAGGCGTCGTCTCAACGGATTTTGATGGTGCCCTATTTAACGTGAATGCGGCCGTCTCTAAAGCATAACCCCAAAACGATAGCGGTAAATCAGTAAGAGACATCATAGATCGCACCATATCTAGTAGAGTACGATTACGACGTTCGGACACACCATTACGCTGTGGTGTTCCGGGTGGCGTGAGTTGCGAAACTATTCCGCATTGTTTCAAATGAAGACCAAACTCATAACTCAAATATTCTCCTCCACGATCAGATCGTAGAAACTTTATTTTCTTGTTACGATGATTTTCAACTTCACTCTGAAATTCTTTGAACTTTTCAAATGTTTCAGACTTATGTTTCATTAAGTAGATATACCCATATCTGCTTAAATCATCTGTGAAGGTGAGAAAATAACGATATCCGCCACGAGCCTCAACATTCATCGGACCACATACATCTGTATGTATGATTTCCAACAAATCTGTTGCTCTCTCCATAGTTCCGGAGAACGGCGTTTTAGTCATCTTGCCCATGAGGCACGGTTCGCAAGTACCAAGTGATTCATAATCAAGTGGTTCCAAAAGTCCATCAGTATGGAGTTTCTTCATGCGCTTTACACCGATATGACCTAAACGGCAGTGCCACAAATAAGTTGCACTATCATTATCAACTCTGCATCTTTTGGCTTCAATATTATGAATATGTGTATCACTACTATCGAGATTCAACAAAAATAGACCACTCTTCAAGGGTGCATGACCATAAAAGATATTACTCATATAAATAGAACAACCATTATTCTCTGATTTAAATGAATAACCGTCTCGCATCAAACAAGATCCAGATATAATGTTCATGCTTAACGCTGGCACCAAATAACAATTATTTAGGTCTAAAACTAATCCCGAAGGTAGATGTAGAGGTAGCGTGCCGACCGCGATCACATCGACTTTGGAACCATTTCCCACGCGCATCGTCACCTCGTCCTTAGCCAATCTTCGCTTAATCCGTAGCCCCTGTTTCGAGTTGCAAATATTAGCAACAGAACCAGTATCAAATACCCAGGTGCTACTGCGAGCATTAGTAAGGTACACATCAATAACATGTATATCACATATACCTTTGTTCACCTTGCCATCCTTCTTATCCGCCAAATACTTGGGGCAGTTCCGCTTCCAGTGACCAGTCTGCTTGCAGTAGAAGCACTCAGTCTCAGGCTTAGGTCCAGACTTGGGTTTCTTCTCCTGAACAGCAACTTGCTTGCTGTTCTTCTTGAAGTTCCCCTTCTTCTTCCCTTTGCCCTTTTTCTTGAAACTGGTGGTCTTATTGACCATCAACACTTGATGCTCCTTTTTGATTTCTACCTCCGCAGCCTTTAGCATTGCGAAGAGCTCGGGAATCATCTTATCCATCCCTTGCATGTTATAGTTCATCACGAAGCTCTTGTAGCTTGGTGGCAGTGATTGGAGAATTCTGTCAATGACGCTATCATCCGGAAGATTAACTCCCAGTTGAATCAAGTGATTATTATACCCAGACATTTTGAGTATATGCTCACTGACAGAACTATTCTCCTCCATCTTGCAGTTGTAGAACTTATTGGAGACTTCATATCTCTCAATCCGGGCATTTGCTTGAAATATTAACTTCAACTCCTGGAACATCTCATATGCTCCATGACGTTCAAAAACGTCGTTGAAGTCCCGGTTCTAAGCCGTAAAGCATGGCACATTGAACTATCGAGTAGTCATCAGCTTTGCTCTGCCAGACGTTCTTAACGTCATCAGTTGCATCAGCAGCAGGCCTGGCACCCAGCGGTGCTTCCAGGACGTAATTCTTCTGTGCAGCAATGAGGATAATCCTCAAGTTACGGACCCAGTCCGTGTAATTGCTACCATCATCTTTCAACTTTGCTTTCTCAAGGAACGCATTAAAATTCAACGGAACAACAGCACGGGCCATCTATCTACAATCAACATAGACAAGCAAGATACTATCAGGTACTAAGTTCATGATAAATTTAAGTTCAATTAATCATATTACTTAAGAACTCCCACTTAGATAGACATCCCTCTAATCCTCTAAGTGATCATGTGATCCATATCAACTAAACCATGTCCGATCATCACGTGAGATGGAGTAGTTTCAATGATGAACATCACTATGTTGATCATATCTACTATATGATTCACGCTCGACCTTTCGGTCTCCGTGTTCCGAGGCCATATCTGTTATATGCTAGGCTCGTCAAGCTTAACCTGAGTATTCCGCATGTGTAGCTGTTTTGCACCCGTTGTATTTGAACGTAGAGCCTATCACACCCGATCATCACGTGGTGTCTCAGCACGAAGAACTTTCGCAACGGTGCATACTCAGGGAGAACACTTATACTTTGATAATTTAGTGAGGGATCATCTTATAATGCTACCGTCAATCAAAGCAAGATAAGATGCATAAAAGATAAACATCACATGCAATCAATATAAGTGATATGATATGGCCATCATCATCTTGTGCTTGTGATCTCCGTCTCCGAAGCACCGTCATGATCACCATCGTCACCGGCGCGACACCTTGATCTTCATCGTAGCATCGTTGTCGTCTCGCCAATCTTATGCTTCTACGACTATCGCTACCGCTTAGTGATAAAGCAAAGCATTACAAGGTGATTTGCATTGCATACAATAAAGCGACAACCATATGGCTCCTACCAGTTGCTTATAACTCGGTTACAAAACATGATCATCTCATACAATAAAATTTAGCATCATGCCTTGACCATATCACATCACAACATGCCTTGCAAAAACAAGTTAGACGTCCTCTACTTTGTTGTTGCAAATTTTACATGGCTGCTACGGGCTTAGCAAGAACCGTTCTTACCTACGCGTCAAAACCACAACGATAGTTTGTCAAGTTGGTGCTGTTTTAACCTTCGCAAGGACCGGGCGTAGCCACACTCGGTTCAACTAAAGTTGGAGAAACTGACACCCGCCAGCCACCTGTGTGCAAAACATGTCGGTAGAACTAGTCTCGCGTAAGCGTACGCGTAATGTCGGTCCGGGCCGCCTCATCCAACAATACCGCCGAACCAAAGTATGACATCCTGGTAAGCAGTATGACTTATATCGCCCACAACTCACTTGTGTTCTACTCGTGCATATAACATCAACGCATAAAACCTGGCTCGGATGCCACTGTTGGGGAACGTAGTAATTTCAAAAAAATTTCTACGCACACGCAAGATCATGGTGATGCATAGCAACGAGAGGGGAGAGTGTTGTCTACGTACCCTCATAGACCGAAAGCGGAAGCGTTAGCACAACGCGGTTGATGTAGTCGTACGTCTTCACGATCTGACCGATCAAGTACCGAACGCACGACACCTCTGAGTTCAGCACACGTTCAGCCCGATGACGTCCCTCGAACTCCGATCCAGCCGAGTGTTGAGGGAGAGTTTCGTCAGCACGATGGCGTGGTGACGATGATGATGTTCTACCGACGCAGGGCTTCGCTTAAGCACCGCTACAGTATTATCGAGGTGGACTATGGTGGAGGGGGGCACCGCACACGGCTAAAAGATCAAACGATCAATTGTTGTGTCTCTAGGGTGCCCCCTGCCCCCGTATATAAAGGAGCAAGGGGGAGGTGCGGCCGGCCAAGAGGGCGCGCCCGGTGGAGTCCTACTCCCACCGGGAGTAGGACTCCCTCCCTTTTCCTAGTTGGATTAGGAGTGGAGGGGAAAGAGTTGGAGGAGAGGAAGGAAAGGGGGCGCCACCCCCCTCTCCTTGTCCTATTCGGACTAGGGGGAGGGGCGCGCGGCCCTGCCCTGGCCGCCTCTCCTCTTCTCCACTAAGGCCCACTATGGCCCATTAACCCCCGGGGGGTTCCGGTAACTCCTCCGGTACTCCGGTAAAATCTCGATTGCACCCGCAACACTTCCGATATCCAAATATAGGCTTCCAATATATCAATCTTCATGTCTCAACCATTTCGAGACTCCTCGTCATGTCCGTGATCACATCCGGGACTCCGAACAACCTTCGGTACATCAAAACATGTAAACTCATAATATAACTGTCATCGAAACGTTAAGCGTGCGGACCCTACGGGTTCGAGAACTATGTAGACATGACTGAGACACGTCTCCGGTCAATAACCAATAGCGGAACCTGGATGCTCATATTGGCTCCCACATATTCTACGAAGATCTTTATCGGTCAGACCGCATAACAACATACGTTGTTCCCTTTGTCATCGGTATGTTACTTGCCCGAGATTCGATCGTCGGTATCTCAATACCTAGTTCAATCTCGTTACCAGCAAGTCTCTTTACTCGTTCCGTAATACATCATCCCGCAACTAACTCATTAGTTGCAATGCTTGCAAGGCTAAAGTGATGTGCATTACCGAGTGGGCCCAGAGATACCTCTCCGACAATCAGAGTGACAAAATCCTAATCTCAAAATACGCCAACCCAACAAGTACCTTCGGAGACACCTGTAGAGCACCTTTATAATCACCCAGTTACGTTGTGACGTTTGGTAGCACACAAAGTGTTCCTCCGGTAAACGGGAGTTGCATAATCTCATAGTCATAGGAACATGTATAAGTCATGAAGAAAGCAATAGCAACATACTAAACAATCGAGTGCTAAGCTAACGGAATGGGTCAAGTCAATCACATCATTCTCCTAATGATGTGATCCCGTTAATCAAATGACAACTCATGTCTATGGCTAGGAAAAATAACCATCTTTGATCAACGAGCTAGTCAAGTAGAGGTATACTAGTGACACTCTGTTTGTCTATGTACTCACACAAGTATTATGTTTCAGGTTAATACAATTCTAGCATGAATAATAAACATTTATCATGATATAAGGAAATAAATAATAACTTTATTATTGCCTCTAGGGCATATTTCCTTCAATTTCTATATGTGATAGATAATTCAAAAGCAAAATTTTATCTTCTGAAACTTAGGTATTTCTTTTTCTTTTCGACAGATAATTCCCGTAGCGACAATGGGATTTTCATAACGATCGCAAACCCCTCAAATAGAATACGAGAATAAACACGGAGTAAACATAATTTTGTAATCCAATAATCGATCTTGGTTAGGATGATTAACTGCAACTGCAGTTGTGTGTAGCTGATGGATATGCATTTGCACACATGTACGCAGGGGTGCAACTGCAGTTGCACGTGGCTGATGGACATGCTGGTATGCACCTGTTCATGGGCGCGCAACTACAGGTGCGTGCGGATGGAGAACGTGTAGGTACACACGATCAACATACATGACATGCAACTGCAGCTGCTGATTTTTTGTCCAAAAGGACCCCCTGGCGAACAGAATTGCCAAAAAGGACCACATACCGAAAACATTGCCAAAAAGGACCCCCTCACTATTGGCGGCAGGCGCGGCAGGCGACACGTGTCACCTGCCGCCACGCCAGGAGGCGGCGGGCCCTGCCGCCACAGCTGGAGGCGGCCGCGCGGGGTATAACGTTATCTGCACAGTGTCTATCGCCGGGACGGAACGGGGCGGGCCTTGTGGGCCCTGCCGCCACAAGATGAGGCGGCCGGCGCTGCTCCTGTCGCTCGCAGGCCGACAGACTCTGATGCATGGAAAGCGAGACGTGGTCCAGGACGCCACTGCAAGGGGCGGCTGTTGGGGAACGTAGTAATTTCAAAAAAATTCCTACGCACACGCAAGATCATGGTGATGCATAGCAACGAGAGGGAAGAGTGTTGTCCACGTACCCTCGTAGACCGAAAGCGGAAGCGTTAGCACAACGCGGTTGATGTAGTCGTACGTCTTCACGATCCGACCGATCAAGCACCGAACGCACGGCACCTCCGAGTTCAGCACACGTTCAGCCCAATGACGTCCCTCAAACTCCGATCCAGCCGAGTGTTGAGGGAGAGTTTCGTCAGCACGATGGCGTGGTGACGATGATGATGTTCTACCGACGCAGGGCTTCGCCTAAGCACCGCTACAGTATTATCGAGGTGGACTATGGTGGAGGGGGCACCGCACACGGCTAAAAGATCAAACGATCAATTGTTGTGTCTCTGGGGTGCCCCCTGCCCCCGTATATAAAGGAGCAAGGGGGGAGGCGGCCGGCCAAGGAGGAGGGCGCGCCAAGGGGGGAGTCCTACTCCCACCGGGAGTATGACTCCTCCTTTCCTTGTTGGAGTAGGAGAGAAGGAAAGAGGGGGAGAGGGAGAAGGAAAAGGGGGCTGCACCCCTCGTCCAATTCGGACCAGAGGGGGGGTGCGCGCCTCCTTCCTTTTGGCCTCTCTCCTCTATTCCCGTATGGCCCAATAAGGCCCAATACTTCTCCCCGGCGAATTCCCATAACTCTCCGGTACTCCGATAAATACCCGAATCACTTGGAACCTTCCCGAAGTCCGAATATAGTCGTCCAATGTATCGATCTTTACGTCTTGGCCATTTCGAGACTCCTCATCATGTCCCCGATCACATCCGGGACTCCGAACTACCTTCGGTACATCAAAACACATAAACTCATAATATAACCATCATCGAACTTTAAGCGTGCGGACCCTACGAGTTCGGGAACTATGTACACATGACCGAGACACGTCTCCGGTCAATAACCAATAGCGGAACCTGGATGCTCATATTGGCTCCCACATATTCTATGAAGATCTTTATCGGTCAGACCGCATAACAACATACATTGTTCCCTTTGTCATCGGTATGTTACTTGCCCGAGATTCGATCGTCGGTATCTCAATACCTAGTTCAATCTCGTTACCGGCAAGTCTCTTTACTCGTTCCGTAATACATCATCCCGCAACTAACTCATTAGTTGCTATGCTTGCAACGCTTATAGTGATGTGCATTACCGAGTGGGCCCAAAGATACCTCTCCGACAATCGAAGTGACAAATCCTAATCTCGAAATACGCCAACCCAACAAGTACCTTCGGAGACACCTGTAGAGCACCTTTATAATCACCCAGTTACGTTGTGACCTTTGGTAGCACATAAAGTGTTCCTCCGGTAAACGGGAGTTGCATAATCTCATAGTCATAGGAACATGTATAAGTCATGAAGAAAGCAATAGCAACATACTAAACGATCAAGTGCTAAGCTAACGGAATGGGTCAAGTCAATCACATCATTCTCCTAATGATGTGATCCCGTTAATCAAATGACAACTCATGTCTATGGCTAGGAAACATAACCATCTTTGATCAACGAGCTAGTCTAGTAGAGGCATACTAGTGACACTCTGTTTGTCTATGTATTCACACATGTATCATGTTTCCGGTTAATACAATTCTAGCATGAATAATAAACATTTATCATGATATAAGGAAATAAATAATAACTTTATTATTGCCTCTAGGGCATATTTCCTTCAGTCTCCCACTTGCACTAGAGTCAATAATCTAGTTCACATCGCCATGTGATTTAACATCAATAGTTCACATCTTTATGTGGTTAACACCCATAGTTCACATCGACATGTGACCAACACCCAAAGGGTTTACTAGATTCAGTAATCTAGTTCACATCGCTATGTGATTAACACCCAAAGAGTAGTAAGGTGTGATCATGTTTTGCTTGTGAGATAATTTTAGTCAACGGGTCTGTCACATTCAGATCCATAAGTATTTTGCAAATTTCTATGTCTACAATGCTCTGTACGGAGCTACTCTAGCTAATAGCTCCCACTTTCAATATGTATCTAGATTTAGACTTAGAGTCATCCAGATCGGTGTCAAAGCTTGCATCGACGTAACTCTTTACGATGAACTCTTTATCACCTCCATAACCGAGAAATATTTTCTTATTCAACTAAGGATGATTTTGACTGTTGTCCAGTGATCTACTCCTAGATCACTATTGTATCCTCTTGCCAAACTCCTGGTGAGGTACACAATGGGTCTGGTACACATCATGGCATACTTTATAGAACCTATGGCCGAGGCATAGGGAATGACTTTCATTCTCTTTCTATCTTCTGCCGTGGTCGGGCTTTGAGTCTTTCTCAATTTCACACCTTGTAACACAGGCAAGAAACTCTTTCTTTGACTGTTCCATTTTGAACTACTTCAAAATCTTGTCAAGGTATGTACTCATTGAAAAAACTTATCAAGCGTCTTGATCTATCTCTATAGATCTTGATGCTCAATATGTAAGCAGCTTCACCGAGGTCCTTCTTTGAAAAACTCCTTTCAAATACTCCTTTATGCTTTGCAGAATAATTCTACATTATTTCCGATCAACAATATGTCATTCACATATACTTATCAGAAATGCTGTAGTGCTCCCACTCACTTTTTGTAAATACAGGCTTCACCGCAAGTCTGTATAAAACTATATGCTTTAATCAACTTATCAAAGCGTATATTCCAACTCCGAGATGCTTGCACCAGTCCATAGATGGATCGCTGGAGCTTGCATATTTTGTTAGCACCTTTAGGATTGAAAAAACCTTTTGGTTGCATCATATACAACTCTTCTTTAAGAAATCCATTAAGGAATGTAGTTTCGACATCCATTTGCCAGATTTCATAAAATGTGGCAATTTGCTAACAAGATTCGGATAGACTTAAGCATCGCTACGAGTGAGAAAATCTCATCGTAGTCAACACCTTGAAATTTGTCCAAAACCTTTTTCCGACAAGTCCAGCTTTGTAGATAGTAACACTACTATCAGCGTCCGTCTTCCTCTTGAAGATCCATTTATTTTCTATGGCTTGCCGATCACCGGGCAAGTCAACCAAAGTCCACACTTTGTTCTCATACATGGATCCCATCTCAGATTTCATGGCCTCAAGCCATTTTGCGGAATCTGGGCTCATCATCGCTTCATCATAGTTCGTAGGTTCGTCATGGTCAAGTAACATGACCTCCAAAACTGGATTACCGTACCACTCTGGTGCGGATTTCATTCTGGTTGACCTACGAGGTTCGGTAGTAACTTGATCTGAAGTTACATGATCATCATCATTAGCTTCCTCACTAATTGGTGTAGGCATCGCAGAAACCGGTTTCTGCGATGAACTACTTTCCAATAAGAGAGCAGGTATAATTACCTCATCAAGTTCTACTTTCCTCCCACTCACTTCTTTTGAGAGAAACTCCTTCTCCAGAAAGATTCCGAATTTAGCAACAAAAGTCTTGCCTTCGGATCTGTGATAGAAGGTGTACCCAATAGTCTCATTTGGGTATCCTATGAAGACACACTTCTCCGATTTGGGTTTGAGCTTATCATGCTGAAACTTTTTCACATAAGCATCGCAACCCCAAACTTTAAGAAACGACAGCTTAGGTTTCTTGCTAAACCATAGTTCATACTATGTCGTCTCAATGGATTTTGATGGTGCCCTATTTAACGTGGATGCAGCTGTCTTTAATGCATAACCCCAAAACGATAGTGGTAAACTGGTAAGAGACATCATAGATTGCACCATATCTAATAAAGTACGGTTACGATGTTCGGACACACCATTACACTATGGTGTTCCAGGTGGCGTGAGCAGTGAAACTATTTCATATTGTTTTAACTGAAGACCAAACTCGTAACTCAAATACTCTTCTCCACGATCAGATCGTAGAAACTTTATTTTCTTGTTACGATGATTTTCCACTTCACTCTGAAATTATATGAACTTTTCAAATGTTTCAGACTTCTGTTTCATTAAGTAGATATACCCATATCTGCTCAAATCATCTGTGAAGGTCAGAAAATAATGATACCCGCTACGAGCCTCAATATTCATCGGACCACATACATCAGTATGTATGATTTCCAACAAATCTGTTGCTTGCTCCATTGTTCCAGAGAATGGCGTTTTAGTCATCTTGCCCAAGAGGCATGGTTCGCAAGCATCAAGTGATTCACAATCAAGTGATTCCAAAATCCCATCAGCATGGAGTTTCTTCATGCGCTTTACACCAATATAACCTAAACGGCAGTGCCACAAATAAGTTGCACTATCATTATTAACTTTGCATCTTTTGGCTTCAATATTATGAATATGTGTATCACTACGATCGAGATCCAACGAACCATTTTCATTGGGTGTGTAACCATATAAGGTTTTATTCATGTAAACAGAACAACAATTATTCTCTAACTTAAATGAATAACCGTATTGCAATAAACATGATCAAATCATATTCATGCTCAACGCAAACACCAAATAACACTTATTTAGGTTCAACACTAATCCCGAAAGTATAGGGAGTGTGTGATGATGATCATATCAATCTTGGAACCACTTCCAACACACATAGTCACTTCACCCTTAACTAGTCTCTGTTCATTCTGCAACTCCTCATTCGAGTTACTAATCTTAGCAACTGAACTAGTATCAAGTACTGAGGGGTTGCTATAAACACTAGTAAAGTACACATCAATAACATGTATATCAAATATACCTTTGTTCACTTTGCCATCCTTCTTATCCGCCAAATACTTGGGGCAGTTCTGCTTCCAGTGACCAGTTCCTTTGCAGTAGAAGCACTTAGTCTCAGGCTTAGGTCCAGACTTGGGCTTCTTCACTTGAGCAGCAACTTGCTTGCCATTCTTCTTGAAGTTCCCCTTCTTCCCTTTGCCCTTTTCTTGAAACTAGTGGTCTTGTCAACCATCAACACTTGATGCTTTTCTTTATTTCTACCTTCGTCGATTTCAGCATCACGAAGAGCTTGGGAATCGTTTCCGTTATCCCTTGCATATTATAGTTCATCACGAAGTTCTAGTAACTTGGTGATAGTGACTAGAGAACTCTGTCAATCACTATCTTATCTGGAAGATTAACTCCCACTTGATTCAAGTGATTGTAGTACCCAGACAATCTGAGCACATGCTCACTGCTTGAGCTATTCTCCTCCATCTTTTAACTATAGAACTTGTTGGAGACTTCATATCTCTCAACTCGGGTATTTGCTTAAAATATTAACTTCAACTCCTGGAACATCTCATATGCTCCATGACATTCAAAACGTCTTTGAAGTCCCGATTCTAAGCCGTTAAGCATGGTGCACTAAACTATCAAGTAGTCATCATATTGAGCTAGCCAAACGTTCATAACGTCTGCATCTGCTCTTGCAATAGGTCTGTCACCTAGCGGTGCATCAAGGACATAATTCTTCTGTGCAGCAATGATGATAATCCTCAGATCACGGATCCAATCCGCATCATTGCTACTAACATCTTTCAACATAATTTTTCTCTAGGAACATATCAAAATAAACATAGGGAAGCAACAACGCGAGCTATTGATCTACAACATAGATATGCTAATACTACCAGGATTAAGTTCATGATAAATTAAAGTTCAATTAATCATATTACTTAAGAACTCCCACTTTGATAGACATCCCTCTAATCCTCTAAGTGATCACGTGATCCATATCAACTAAACCATGTCCGATCATCACGTGAGATGGAGTAGTTTCAACGGTGAACATCACTATGTTGATCATATCTACAATATGATTCAAGCTCGACCTTTCAGTCTCCGTGTTCCAAGGCCATATCTGTTGTATGCTAGGCTCGTCAAGCTTAACCTGAGTATTCCGCATGTGCAACTGTTTTGCACCCATTGTATTTGAACATAGAGCCTATCACACCCGATCATCACGTGGTGTCTCAGCACGAAGAACTTTTGCAACGGTGCATACTCAGGGAGAACACTTATACTTTGATAATTTAGTGAGGGATCATCTTATAATGCTACCGTCAATCAAAGCAAGATAAGATGCATAAAAGATAAACATCACATGCAATCAATATAAGTGATATGATATGGCCATCATCATCTTGTGCTTGTGATCTCCATCTCCGAAGCACCGTCATGATCACCATCGTCACCACGCGACACCTTGATCTCCATCGTAGCATCGCTGTCGTCTCGCCAATCTTATGCTTCTACGACTATCGCTACCGCTTAGTGATAAAGTAAAGCATTACAGGGCGATTGCATTGCATACAATAAAGCGACAACCATATGGCTCCTGCCAGTTGCCGATAACTCGGTTACAAAACATGATTATCTCATACAATAAAATTTAGCATCATGTCTTGACCATATCACATCACAACATGCCCTGCAAAAACAAGTTAGACGTCCTCTACTTTGTTGTTGCAAGTTTTACGTGGCTGCTACTGGGCTTAGCAAGAACCATTCTTACCTACGCATCAAAACCACAACGATAGTTTGTCAAGTTGGTGTTGTTTTAACCTTCGCAAGGACCGGGCGTAGCCACACTCGGTTCAACTAAAGTTGGAGAAACTGACACCCGCCAGCCACCTGTGTGCAAAGCATGTCGGTAGAACCAGTCTCTCGTAAGCGTACGCGTAATGTCGGTCCGGGCCGCTTCATCCAACAATACCGCCGAACCAAAGTATGACATGCTGGTAAGCAGTATGACTTGTATCGCCCACAACTCACTTATGTTCTACTCGTGCATATGACATCTACACATTAAACCAGGCTCGGATGCCACTGTTGGGGAACATAGTAATTTCAAAAAAATTCCTACGCACACGCAAGATCATGGTGATGCATAGCAACGAGAGGGGAAAGTGTTGTCCACGTACCCTCGTAGACCGAAAGCAGAAGCGTTAGCACAACGCGGTTGATGTAGTCGTACGTCTTCACGATCCGACCGATCAAGTACCGAACGCACGGCACCTCCGAGTTCAGCACACGTTCAGCCCAATGACGTCCCTCAAACTCCGATCCAGCCGAGTGTTGAGGGAGAGTTTCGTCAGCACGACGGCGTGGTGACGATGATGATGTTCTACCGACGCAGGGCTTCGCCTAAGCACCGCTACAGTATTATCGAGGTGGACTATGGTGGAGGGGGGCACCGCACACGGCTAAAAGATCAAACAATCAATTGTTATGTCTCTGGGGTGCCCCCCTGCCCCCGTATATAAAGGAGCAAGGGGGGAGGCGGCCGGCCAAGGAGGAGGGCGCGCCAAGGGGGGAGTCCTACTCCCACCGGGAGTATGACTCCTCCTTTCCTTGTTGGAGTAGGAGAGAAGGAAAGAGGGGGAGAGGGAGAAGGAAAAGGGGGCTGCACCCCTTGTCCAATTCGGACCAGAGGGGGGGTGCGCGCCTCCTTCCTTTTGGCCTCTCTCCTCTATTCCCGTATGGCCCAATAAGGCCCAATACTTCTCCCCGGCGAATTCCCGTAACTCTCCGGTACTCCGATAAATATCTGATTCACTCGGAACCTTCCCGAAGTCCGAATATAGTCGTCCAATATATCGATCTTTACGTCTTGGCCATTTCGAGACTCCTCATCATGTCCCCGATCTCATCCGGGACTCCGAACTACCTTCGGTACATCAAAACACATAAACTCATAATATAACCGTCATCGAACTTTAAGCGTGCGGACCCTACGGGTTCGAGAACTATGTAGACATGACCGAGACACGTCTCCGGTCAATAACCAATAGCGGAACCTGGATGCTCATATTGGCTCCCACATATTCTACGAAGATCTTTATCGGTCAGACCGCATAACAACATACATTGTTCCCTTTGTCATCGGTATGTTACTTGCCCGAGATTCGATCGTCGGTATCTCAATACCTAGTTCAATCTCGTTACCGGCAAGTCTCTTTACTCATTCCGTAATACATCATCCCACAACTAACTCATTAGTTGCTATGCTTGCAAGGCTTATAGTGATGTGCATTACCGAGTGGGCCCAGAGATACCTCTCCGACAATCGGAGTGACAAATCCTAATCTCGAAATACGCCAACCCAACAAGTACCTTCGGAGACACCTGTAGAGCACCTTTATAATCACCCAATTACGTTGTGACGTTTGGTAGCACACAAAGTGTTCCTCCGGTAAACGGGAGGCGCATAATCTCATAGTCATAGGAACATGTATAAGTCATGAAGAAAGCAATAACAACATACTAAACGATCAAGTGCTAAGCTAACGGAATGGGTCAAGTCAATCACATCATTCTCCTAATGATGTGATCCCGTTAATCAAATGACAACTCATGTCTATGGCTAGGAAACATAACCATCTTTGATCAACGAGCTAGTCTAGTAGAGGCATACTAGTGACACTCTGTTTGTCTATGTATTCACACATGTATCATGTTTCCGGTTAATACAATTCTAGCATGAATAATAAACATTTATCATGATATAAGGAAATAAATAATAACTTTATTATTGCCTCTAGGGCATATTTCCTTCAGCGGCGACACTGTTGCTGCTGCATGCACGCCGACAGCCTCACTGTTGCAGACAACACTAATTCCCACGCGCGGGAATCCGATGCTGCAGAGGGTGGGAATCTGCGCCTTTTATTTCTTTATTCGCGATGATTCTGCTGCCCGTGAGCGGGCTTTTGCGTTTGTATGCACCCGCACTGATTCCGCTGCGTTGCTGCCTAGGGACTCAACTGCCTTTTGCTTGAGCGGACGCGACGTCACTGCGGGAATGATTCACCCAGCGCTGGCTTTTGCTTCAAAGGACGCGATGGTACTGCAGAAATACACTCACTCGCTGCGGGAATCCGAGGCTGCGGTAGGTGAGTTTATCCTGTTGTGCCGACACTACAGGGATCCCTCGTTGACCAGTGGAGACCTGAAACCCACACCTTTCACTTTCGTTTTGGGGAGCTTGCACCTACACTGAAAGATGTTTCTATGATCACTGCTCTACCAATTAGAGGTGAGCCGTTAGTCCCTCCACGAGTGTCTCCATCTTGGGCATTAGATATAGCAGCCCGTCTTGGGATGGAAATGCCAGAATCACAACGTTCTGGTGGCTCTCGGGGCATCCCACTCGTCTGGCTTCGTGATAACTTTCGTATTTTATCTAGCTTCGCCAATGAGGAGACGAGAAAAAGACATCTATTTGCTTATTTGTTGTGGCTCCTCGGGACTCTGTTTCCAAATTCACATGGGGACGTTGTTCTCCCTGGTCTCATCTACATTGCAGAGAATATGGTAGATGAACCTTTACCCGAGCAGCCAAAATACAGCTTCGGTTCTGCCATGCTATCTCATACATACAGAGGCTTGTGTGATGCCACGCAAAAAACCTCTTTCTCACAAAAAGCTCCATTACTTTGTGTCGCCTATGAGTTTCTACAGTTGTGGTCCTGGGAATACCTCCATGTAGGACGACCTCGTATAGTAAAACCTGTACACCCATACGACTTTAGCGAGGGTGGCAACGCAACTATGGCCACCAGGTGGACAAAGGCACGGAAACGTTGGTCTCCAGATATTGCGAAAAATTGTTACCCTATGTACCACCAGCAGTTTGAGATACTTGATGAGGCAAAAGTCACATGGAACCCATGGACTCAGGACCAGCTACAAATGGTCTTTGATGCTCGACCCTGCACACCAGGCATCTTGAGCGATAGTGCATTCTGGCTGACTCGCTGCAACTTATTGTTCCTGTGGTGTATTGAGCCTTACAACCCAGAGCGTGTAATGAGACAGTTCGGTCTCTATCAAGAAATTCCACCACCTTTTCCAAGACGTATCGATGAGGAAACCCATAAGTAAGATGTGACCTCCCTAAATAGTTAGTGTCTTTTTTAATTTACTAAACTCACACTTTGTTAAATAATTTGCAGGCTAACCAATATGGGCAGGGGTTGGAGTTCATATGATTGGAGGGAACAGAACATTGAAGCGCTAGCAGATATAGTGCATCAACTTAGGTATATTTTATTTACATTATTTTATTACGATGATCATACGATGCGTGAAGATGCTTTGCTTTCATCACAACGGTTTATGTAATTATTTAATTTTGCAGACCGTACGATGGAAGTACAGATCAAGTGTACAAGTAGTGGTACTGCATGAACACACGTGCTAGCCTGGCCAGTCAGCCAGCTACTATACCAACACATCTCACACAGGAGGAGCAGGCGCGGAGACATATTGAGCTGCATGCAGCTTACTATCGTGACCAGATGGTAATCACTTGTAACTTTTTTAGGTCCATCATTTCATAATCATTTGAACTAAATAACATCCAAATATTGTTCAGCTTGAAAGTTGCAACGAAGTAGGGCAGATGGGTACGGATAGCATGCCGGCCCAGGGCCCAGCTCGCAAGTCATTCCAGAAACATTTTCAACATTACATGGCAACAAAGTTCAGATCGGTAGAGGCGACGACGTTGTCACTGAAGCGTACAACATGCCGGTAGCGTGGTCAGCCAGACCGAGTGCGGCGCCTCGTCCAGACCGAGCGAGGCGCGTACGAGCCATGGGCAGTGGGGGGAGGGTCCGAGTACTAGAACAACATTGCCACGACATGACTCATCTCTGCCACTGCATCGCTCTTCTTCGGTGCAGCTTCGTCAGGGGCAGACATCTCAGGACCATGGCACGGGCTTGGATTCGATGCCTGAGCAGACTCTTTCCCCTAACCCATATGCGTACACAGGATATGATGCATACACCCAAGGTGAGGGATCTCAGTCGTATCTCTCCACACGAGGGATCTCCATGCCCGAGGAGACTCGTGTACCGGATTTAAACCAGCACCACGTACCATGGCCAGACAGTACAGGCGAGGGATCTGATCAGGTAGTCATGTTTACATTTTAATGCATTTACAATGATATCATATATTATCCTCTAACAGTTTGTTTACAATGTTTCTATGTGCAGGACATACCTGATGTTAATTGGGGTGATGAGAACACCCAACGTGGCGTCAACACAGGCGTCCGGGGAGCATCACATGATCATGGCGACACGGTTACATCATTAGTTACAGAGTTCTTCGGAGGGGACGTTATTGGCCCATCTTTTATCCCCGCGGAGTCACAACCATACGCCTACAATTACGCTTCAGGTTCACAACAAGGATTCACGACTCCACCACCTACGCAGGAGTCGCAGACACATGAAGCCGAATTGGAGTACGACCGCGGTCTTCGTGTAACTCGGCCACCTAATCGCTTGTCGCCTTCCGGTCGTAAGGAAAGGCCAGGTGATCGTCGTAAAGTAGGGTGATTCATCTATCCAGGTGCGCGACCCATTGTACCTACATATGTCAGTATCAGACTTTTCGATTTGAACATCTATGTATGCTGAAATAAAAATGCACCAGTCAGGAACAATTTTTCCCGCATATATCTCCCGCCATACTATCCCGCTCCACTCTTCGGCTTATGTTAGGCCGAAATGATTTTTTTTTTAAATTTTGGCTGATGAATACTCTGCAACCATTGCCCATCTTAGACATTGAAAAAAAATATTTTCGCGCAACCCTTTCCCCTTAATATTTTCCCGCCAACGCTTTCTCTCCATATGTTCCCGCCACCCGTTTCCCGCCAACCCCTTCCCGCCATATCTTCCTGCCACCCGTTTCCCGCCAACCCCTTCCCGCCATATGTTCCCGCCAACCCTTTCCCGCCATACTGCAGTCGTTCTTTCCCGCCATTTTCTCCTCTCTACCTATAAAACCCCCTTCAGACGGAGGTGGATAAGCATTCGAGTATAGTGTAGTCGAGATGTCTCATTATCCTTTCGATCGTAGTTTTCACCCTGGGATGAGCAGGACTCTTCTGAGGCTAGCTACCGATTTCAGGATGGACAATAGGATAGTTCCATGGGACGAACTCACCGGTAGTGACACCATAATGAATGAGTTGGCTCACCAATTACGTAGGTCTGGGTGGCCTGAAAGGACCTATCAGGAGGTACGTAAAGAGCTTCTTAGGTTGCATGCAAGGTGGAAGAAGGTAGTGGAGCCGAAGAGTGAAACTTTTAGAAGGACTGCAGCAAAGCATCCATTTTTATGGAGTGAGGAGAGCGAGGACGAAGATGATATCTTCATGCCGCCGCTTCCGGGTTCTGCATCGTCAAAGGGCAAGAGTTCTGCATCGTCTAAGGGCAAGAGTTCTGCATCGTCTAAGAGCAAGAGTACTGCATCCTCGAAGGGCAAGATTTCTGCATCGTCCAAAGGTAAGAGTTCTGCATCCTCGAAGGGCAAGAGTTCTGCATCGACGGAGGATGACGATGATGCCTTCATGTAGTTTTTAAGCTGTATTCCAGTTCTACTGTTTAATTCAGATGTACTTGCATTATTAGTTTGTACTCTCTTATTGTAGGGCATTATGTTCTATCTTAATTTCATTCTGTAGTTGTTGCACGATGTTCAATATTAGTGGAGGGCAAGAAAATGCCACTACTTTATTCTAAAACTATATTTTTTTTCCATTACGACACGGTACAACTGAAAATAAGATACATCGTAGAATTGAAATAAAGCTACATTTAACTACTGAAATAAAGCTACATTAAACTGCAGAAATAAAGATACAAATGATTGCGAAATTTAAAATACTACCACAGGAATCTACTGAGTCCAGCGTGGATATTTTCCTTTTCCATCGCCAGCTTCTTCTGCTGCCTTGGCCTCACGAGCCCTTTCTTTCTTTCTCCGCCTCTCCGCCTCATGAGCCTCCTTTCGCTGTCGTTCCTGCTCCTCCATGTGACGAGCCTCTTCCCTGTTTTTCTTTCCTAAATCCTGAAAGAAACGGTGTTGCTTTGCATAATATTTTTTTAACTCTCTCTCTCTTGCTCCGCTTTCTCCTCAGCTTCCGCCTTCTCGCGTCGCTCTTCCGCATAGAAACTATTCCGCGCACGGCGACTTCTTTCACGAATCTCAGTCACTGCCCAAGCCGGCATCTCTGTGTCAATCCAACGATAGTACATGCACAGAGGCGGAGGAGACTACAACAAGAAACAAGAATGTTATTAAAAAATCTATCAAAATACCAACAATATATATTTGTGATGGTTAAAGCATACCGGAGGCTTGTCGTACTCTGAAATAGCTATGGGTGGATCTTCCTCATAATTGGCGCACATGAAAAACTTCATGCCCAACCAATCTGAAAAATCCGTAACCTCCTTCACCTTGCAAAGATCGCCACACCAACACCTCAGGACTGCCACCCCCGGAGGCAAACTTGCATTATTCATTTCCTCGGCCTAATGCTTTGATCCGAGCAAGGCAAACTCAGACCGACTGAAAAAATGTGTTACACACTTTGCGCAGTGGCGATTTCGAGGATGGCTGGACGAGAGCCTCGGTGTCTCCTTTTATAAGCTCAGACGATAAATGATGGCGAGAAAATAAAGCGGGAAATTTTAGGATCCCTGTAGTGTCGGCACAACAGGTTCCCGCAGCTTCGGATTCCCGCAGTGTCGTCACATCCGCTGAAGAAAGCCGGAGTGATTCCCGCCCGTCAAATTCATTGACGTTCGCGCGCGTAGGAGTGAGCGCCGTTTGCAACAGGGAAAATCGCCCTAAATCACAGGCGTGGGAATGAGCGCGTGCAAAGCAACATGGAATCACGCACGGCCCGTCTGCATCCGTTGTCACGTCTACCAGAGATGCCGCCTGCTCCCGTGGCGGCCTGGCCCACACCTCGTCCCACGCGCAGCAGGGGCTGTCGGCCAGGGAAGCGGCAGCCGCAGCGCCCGCCGCCTCGCCCGGTGGCGGCGTGGCCCACAAGGCCCGCCCCGTTCCGTCCCGGCTGCTGGCGCTGTGCAGATAACATTATACCCCGCGCGGCCGCCTCCTGCTGTGGCGGCAGGGCCCGCCACCTCCTGGCGTGGCGGCAGGTGCCACGTGTCGCCTGCCGCGCCTGCCGCCACTAGTGAGGGGGTCTTTTTTGACAATCTTATCCGCAGGTAGTCCTTTTTGGCAATAGCGTTCGGCGGGGGGTCCTTCTGGACAAAAAATCTGCAGCTGCACGCGATTAGTGGACATGCAGTTACGCTTCGTCGACAAACGTGCAATCATAGTTATGTGCCATTATGTGGATGTGCAATCACAACTATAGTTGAGTGTGCCCGAACGGTCACGTATGTGCAGTTTCATGCGTCATGAAAAAGACAAAAATAAACCCAAAAAAAGTCAGTGCGCATGGCGGGTGGACATGTAGTTGCACGCTACTATACGGATATGCAACTGCAGTTGCGTGTGCCTGATGGATATGTAAGTGTATTTACGTGGGCAATTAAAAAACTAAAATTGCAAATAAAAATCATATGTCACTCAAATTAAAAAAAGGAAAAAAAACTACAAATCTCGACGAAATTAGAAAAATGGTCTAGGAGTTAGATGTGACTTTTCTAATCTCATCGAAATGAGAAATTAGCAAATCCAAAATGAAAACACTGCTCATGTGACCATCACCAATCAGTGTAAAAACAAACCGTGCATGTGACCATCACCAACAACACTACTCCAAACTACCTCAAAATGACAATTTCCATTGAAATACAAGTACATAATCCATGTTTTCTATATGATTTTCCTCAAAGAATTGTTGCATGACATTCTATACCATATCATAGCTATGAGTTCTTGAGTTTAGGATATAGCAAACAAAATCCAAATAAAAAAAATAACAGCCCACTTTCAATCCACATTTAAGCCTGATAAAGCCATACAAAAATGATTTGGCCTTTCTCTTTCATTCTTTAAAATGGGTTGTGCTAGGCGTCAACCGGCACGTTGTCCCTTGTATCAACCAGCCACAAATAGTTAGATGCATGGGACCCGTCGCAAGAAAAAAGAATAGATGCTCCCATCCCACGAGCGTGGTGCCCAACAACACTCCACCATGTGCAACCAACATTTCAGCATCATGTGTCCCTCTTGCAACGATATTGGCCGGCCTTGCAACATCGTTCGTCTCTCTTGCAGCATGACACGGACAACCATTCAACATTGAGCATCGCGCTAGCAATGGCGGCGGCCGGCCTTCCACGCCACTCGTCCCACTTGCAATGTTGTCTGGCCGAACTTGCAACATTGCATGGTTTTACAGCACGACGGCCTTGTTTTTGCAACACCAAGAACTGAAACAACTGCGGACGCCTTGCAGTGACGTGCAATTTTATAGCATGCCGATCCTACTTAGCAAAAAAAAAACACCGCGACATGCTGGGAATGGCGGCAACCAACCTTGTGATGTCAAGCGTCTGGCTTGTAACAACATCAGCCGCCCTTGCGACTCTGACACGTACTTCTTGCGGCATCGACGGATTGCCTTGTACCATCACGTGCTTGTAGCGGTGGCGGGCGGCCTTCCAGCTTTCTGTGCCATGCTTGCAGCATTGCATGGTCGGCCTTGCAGCTCACGCGGTTTTGCAGCATTCCGGCTTTGGAGGAAAAACAATCAATGTCCTGCTTGTAGTTGCGGTGGGTGTCGACAAGCCTTGCAACGTGGCAACATCTTGTCGGCTTTATAACATGGCATAGTTTTACATACACGATGGTCCAGCTTTGCCACGGTAGAAAAGCAGTGGCCGTGACACGGTTGTGCCGTAGGCATGTGCTTAGCACCGCAAACTCACAAGTACATGCTTACGACTGATGACATAAAGTGGGCAGGGTTTAGTTATAGCTTTTTTTAAGTAAGAATATCCATCCCATAGGGAGCACAACAATTGGGTTTTGTCTCTTGTAGTGACTTATGAAATTATGCCTGTAAGCAATTGTAGACTCAAAGCAAAGTGAGGGCGAAAATGGATATTGGTATTGGGTACAGTGTGAACTTAAAGTAAACAACATAAACAGAAATAATAAAAAGCAGCAGGACAAGTGACAAGTGGAACTAGCAGATGAATAAGACGTTCTCAAGGAGTCTGTAATTCTCGTCGATGTGGGTCTATCGTGACTTATGCTACGGCATAATACTAACTCGATACTTGAGCACTCTTGATGTTTACGTTGGACGGAGCCGGGTACAAAACACGTTCTACTCTACGTAGACTTCGTGCCACGCACACCACTACCGTAGTCTCCCTCTGCAGGGTACAACTATGGTAATTAAGTGTTTTCTAGTGGACGCGGCCTCACTAAGGGTTCTCCGTAATTACCCTATCAAATGCAAAAGCGAGGGGTGAAGGCTTCTGCTGTCATCTCGAATTACCTTACGTCCTAACCCTCCCAGATTAAAAGCAAGCAAGGAAGAAAATAGCGCGTCATACAAAATAGTGATGCCCTCTAAATTACGCTATTAGCAAGATATTGTACATGGATTTATTTAGCGAGACAATTTTCTACACGCTATAGCATATTATTAGCGGCACTATATCGCGCTATTTTTCCAGTGAAATCAAGGGGTGAAGGCTTCTACTGGTCAATTAAACATTCTTTCAAGCCCCGAGGGGCATAAAAAATCATGCCAAATCTACAGTCATGACAGTTTTCTCAACAAAACAACTTTTAGTTTTCCACAGTTGTCAACTCACACCAACTTTCCCAGGGTTCACAACTGGCAACTGTTTTTTCAGAATCCATAGCTCAACCAAACGGGCTCTTCCCAAAGGGCTTCTCACCACCACGGTTGCAATCCCCATTGACGTCGGTCCCCTCGTTTGCGGCCTCAGTCTCTACATCTTCCTCATCCTTGACCGTCGTCGGCATCGTTGCCGCGCCAGAGTCTGGGACCGCCCAACACTGCCAATTCTGAGCTTGGACAGTTTGATTGTTGCAAGGCAGAAACTGACGGGCCACATGATGATTGTTGACTCCATCGCCAAAGTATGGTTGCTGCTGCTCCTGCTTCATGAACGCCATCGGCGGCGGCTGCTGCGCAGCGTAAGGCGCATTTCCTGGCTGTTGCATCATGCCACACCTCACCATTTCGTTCACATGTTGCTGGTACACTCGCTTCTGGCGCATCACTTCCGTCTCCGGCTGCTTCTGCATCATCTGCGGACGTCGCGAGATAGTCGCCGGCGGTGGCCCGAACGCTTGGCCTGCCGGGGCGCCCATGTGTCGCATCATCGTCGCCTGAGCGAAATAGCCATGGGAAGGTGCGGCGGCCCCGTACGCGGGCATCTGGCCGGTGAACGCCACCGGCGGCCGCGACGTTGATGCATAGGGGTTGTATACCGTCGTCAGCCCGGTTCCACCGTGGGGGTACCCAGTAGCAGTCCCGAAACGGCGCGCTTGCATGCCGTCTTCTGGTCCGAAGCATCGGTCCGGCTCCGGCTCGACGGGCCTCTTGCCCGCCTGTCGCTCCGAGAGCTTGGGCCCCGCCGTCTCCACCGGCCCGGGCTCCGGCGACGCAGCCAGCTGACACGTAAATTCTTCCGACGTCCCGCTGCCGCTGGGGCCCGCCTCATCGTCATTCCTTTTCCGCTTCCTCGGCGTCGTAGATCCTGCACATGACGTACTCGTCCAGCTGCATGCATGCATGCAGCCGCGCTCTCAAGTCAGGTCAGGCCAGCAATTAGCTAAGTACGTAAAATACAGTTATGCGTCGGAAGTTAACTGACCGTGTCGGTTTTGGGCCGGACGCCGCTCTTGTCGAGCTTGTTCTCGTACTCCGGGACGGTGAGCTCGTGCATGAGCCACTTGGCCTTCTTCTCGGTCTTGATGGGGCCTTCATGGTAGGCGAGGCCGCTCTCCTTGTACGTGACGGTGGCGCCGACGACCTCCGTGGTGCCCGTGGACGCCTTCCACCGCCCCCGGCCGTCGTCCGTCGTCCGGGCCGGCCTGCCGCCGTTGACGTACTTGCGGGTCCTCGACGTCAGGAAGAACCAGTTGTTGTCCTGCCCCTTGTCCTTGTACTTGCCTGCCATCAAATTAACAACAAGCGCTCGTAAAATAGAACACTCGTGGTAATAAGTCAAGAGCCATGGTGCACAGCAAGGAAGGTTGTACGTACCGTTGACGAGCTCGTCGGGGTGGCACCGGTAGACGTTGTCCTCGATGATGGCGTGGTTGGGCACTTGCTGCCGGCCCTGCAGCCGGGGCAGGAGGTAGTACTCCACCAGCTCCTCGTCCGTCGGCGCGAAGCGGAACCCCACCGGGTAGTTCATTTTCGTCCCGTCCTCCCCTTGTCGCCGAGGAAGGTTGCAACTTGCAAGAAGAGGTAGGTTACGACACGAGTTTTGCACGAGTAGGACGCTTGTTCGATGCCGAGGTGTTTTCGCTCAGGGATTCCTCTGCACTTTTATGGCATGGCAACAGCGCTAGCGCTTGTTGTACTTGGAAAAGGACACGCGGCGTCCGATGCCATGTCGAACAAAGATTGGAACCGAGGCCGCCAGGCACACGACTTTCTGTGTGTGTGTGTGTGTGTGTGTGTGTGTTGGGCCCTATATAGACACGAGTCCTGGACGCCTAGCCCAACAACGCAGGCGGGCGCACCCACATAAAACAACGACTCAGTCCACAGACCGAGACCCCAGCAGTGCAGCGACGGAAACCAAAGAAGCCACCCCCGGGCTTTTGTAAAATCCATGTCAATGCAGGGGTGCGATCACAAGGAGGTTCGGCAGTCGCGGTATGCAGGGATGACGTAGGCAACTACATGGGTAGTTCGGCCTTAGTAATTGAAGGAACTTTTGATCCAGCTACTTTGGAAGCAGTAGCATGCCCCGAAGCACTATCACTAGCAGAAGACCTGAACATCATAATTTCGTCGTTGCTTCAGATTGCACACAGGTTGTTCTGGACATCAGTGCGAGATCTCGGGGGTGATATGGAGCAATTATAAGCGAGATCAACCGTAAAGCTTCTTCCTTTCATTGTAATTTTACTTTTGAGAGTCGTGCTGCTAATTATGAAGCACATAGTCTAGCTAAATTTTCTCTTTCTAGAGGCCTTGGTCGCCATGTCTAGTTTGGTCAGTCCCATGACCAAAGACGCATCCCATCATGTGGAATTTGATGAATAAAGTTGTGTTTTACCCCTAAAAAAAGCTATCCTGCCGTGCGAGACCGTGACTAGTTCTGGCGGTCCCTAATCCGCCCAAGTCGCCTGGCCAAACAAATTTTTAATCTATTATTTTTCTTGAAGTCTACAAACATATTTTGAATTCATTAACTTTTTAAAATACACAAAAAATTCAAACTCATAAACATTTTTGGGATTCGTGTTCTTTATGCACTTATTTTTTGAATCCACGATCATTTTTTCAAAATCATCAACATTTTATGAATTCATGAACATTTTTTAAATCTATGGAAGTTTTCCAATTCATGAACTTTTTTTTAATCCATGAACATTTTAAGAAATGAGCAAATATTTTTTGAATCCATGAACATTTTATGAGTTCATGAAATTTTTGAATCCATGAACATTTTATGAAATCACAAACACTTTTTAATCCACATAAAAAGTTTTCGGCGGACTTTTTTCAAATTCACCGACATTTTTTGTATTCGTCAACACTTTTTAAAATCTACGATTTTTTTAGAAACTTGCTCGCGACCCTTACGAACAGTTTTATCCCTTTTTTGAATAAAAATAAGTATAACTGACTAGATCAGTTGTTATCGCCTATCATCCATGCATCGTCCTTCGCTTTTTCCTCCATCGGGCGAAATTGCACTTCATCTTCTGTTTGCAAAGTTCCATTGCTAATTTGGTGCAGCACTCATCGACACCTGGCCGGATCTGTGTTAAAATTTCATACAAACTTCACAGGACCTGCACCAATCTGAACACCGAAAAAGGTTTTCGTCCCGCTTTATGTACAAAGCAAATACCTTCACCAAACCGGGGAAATATCTGGTGCACCGGTGCTTGTGGTGCTACCGGTGCACCAGATTTCTGTAGCACATTTTAAAATGTTTCAAAAAATGTGAAAAACATTGGGCACATTCACACAACATCAATGTTTGTTGCCGCACAATTTCAAATCAAAATTCAAAACATTGCTCGAGATAAAAGAGGTGCACCCTGAATATCATTCCCGGTATCGTCTCATTTCACAGCACATGTTACAACCCTTTGCAAAACCAGTCGAGTCCATCACAATTCACAGAAACACGACGTCATATGCTTTTGGACTTGCTTAAAGAAGAAAATGCATCGATCATCCCAATGTGCTTAAGCTACTTCCTGCTGTACCCATTCCTGAATCGCAAATCATGACAAGAGCAGCGGCCTTGACCGGTTCAAAATACAAGAAAAATCACGGTATGCCTACTAGTGAATAGTCACCGCGCTGTAGATTCAGCCAAAAGCTTTCCAAAATGATGCTCACTGATGATACTCTCGCCATGTCCAGGACCTCAGGTGCCAAGAACTCATATGTCTAGTCTGATGTACTATCCATTTACTATATCACAGCGGGCTACTAGCAACAACTAGGTTATCTCTGAATATTTCAGCGTGAACTACATGTTAGACTGCAGAGTGGAAGTGAGATTTCACTCTGCAGCTTGACGTGCCAACCACTCTGCTTTGGTCAAGCCATAGTAGACTGCTTTGCCTCCAGGCCACATGAGAAAATTCCAGCCCATGGGAGATCCACCAACGACATAAGACCCTTGTAAGCGCCCGCCCAGCAGTTGATTGCCATGGTTTGCCGTCTCATTTGGATTGGCTTCTCGATGAATCCCCACGGAAGCAGTCTGCGAGCTTACAGGCTTGAGTGGTACCTTCTCGCCTGTATCCTGGCCTATCTGGGGCACTTGATTCTTCCCTCCAGATGGAACTTTTCCTGCGGGCTTGATCTTGACATCTCTAACTGCAGGTATGTCCGATGGTTTAACAGGCTCAGCAGCAGCAGAGATATCAAGCCGCATTTTCTTGGATAATTCCATGACAACTTTTATCTCTGCAACACAAAATGTACAGTGGCAGACTAATTAGCCTTATTTATCTTCAATACATGCATGCATATCCATGATAAAGAGCCCATACGTTCAGAAGACCCTTTAAATCGTCAGGTATAAGCATTAAGCCATACTTAATCATCAGAAATTTCTAAACCAAAACAGAGAGCACGATTTAAGTGGCTTTCCAGAAAGAAGTAAACATATTCAGATTCATAGTGCTTCTGTGAATAGTGTGTATATGTATATTTCATATAACTTCTGATGGGTAATAAGAATCCTGACAAATACATTATGATCTTAGGTTTCAAGCCCGGCATGATACATTAGCTATGTTACAAAAAACAATAGACGTTTATCAAGTGCAGGGCTATGAAATGTAACATATCAATGTGTTTATATGTTAAAGAGATGTAACACACTGATATAAAATTTTAGATTGCAATCATAATGGTATGTACACAGAACATTGTGCTTCTATAAATAAAACATTGAATTATAGAGGAAATGGTTCGATATCCTAAACTATATGAACCTGACCAAAAACATACCCAGACTCACCTAAAAAAACATACTCGGACCCAAAACATACACAGTACATCAGGGAAGTTGAACACATCTCTGTAAGCTCTGACAACAATAGGAACTGAACATTTACCTTTCAGGATCTCAAGAGCAGCATCTTTCTTCTGGGAATCAGTAGCTTGGCAAACCTTCAACAAAACAAATGTACCATTTCAGAGTGGCTTCCTGTTTTCACCAGTACAAATCATACGACAATTGACAAGTAAACAGCAGGCGAGGGTATGTCAAATTAGCAGAAGTTCTAATCCAATATCAGCAATGGCAGTACACGATTGCACAGAACAATTGTGTAGTCCGAAGACACAAGCTATAGTGGTCACCGCCGTCTTTCTGGGCTCCAATCTCTATTTTGCAGATGTATGCCCTTTTCTCCGTCTTTCTGAGCTCCAACATCATACATTTCAACTGAAACTAGCATGAGCCCAGCACTGAACCTTGGAAATTTCCCATTCAGTCGCTAATCCAATTTCCAACAACTACACTAGCAAGCATAGCATTACTACCAGCATTCTAGCCTGAAGCATTACTCAAAAAAAAAACGTCTGGTAAAAAACCCCAACAAATAGCACGATTATGCAAGTTGCTGCAGTTACCAAGACTGAACGGAGTGCGCGGAGAGATTAAGGGTTTGGTGTGCGAACCTGAAGGAAGCGGCCGCGGAGGCTGGCGACGGCTTCTCTGATCCTGTAGTAGGGCGAGTCGTGAAACCCCAGCTCCTCCAGCTTCCGCTTCTTTGGCGGCGCGTCGGCCGAAAGCGGCGGCGGCGGCGGCGGACTAGGTGGCGGCTTCGTATCGAAGGCAGCCGTCGACTCCGATGGCGGCGGAAGAGGCGAGGCGGCGGCGGCGGTGGCGTGAGCTGCCATCCCGCGTGCGCGTGGGAGGCAAATGGTTGAACACCGGAAGTTTGAAGGCGAGATAAGCAATCGATGTGCTAGTTGATGGTGTGTTCAGAGACGATTGATATTCCCGAACAGAGGAAGCGTGCAGTTCCAGTCAAGCATTTCTAAATTAATGACTGCGAAAAGTAGAAATCATTTACCTTTAGCTAGGGAAAGGGTCTCGATTCTCGAAAGACCCAGGCTGCAATAGATAACATTTTTTTCTTTGACCCTAAGAAAGAAGGCATTACAAAAATCTTATCATTAGATTAATATTTGATTTTTTTAATCAACAGTACAATAATTCTGAAGTTAAATGGCGTATGTATTATTGGTTAATTTATGTTCGAAATTAAATCTTTAAAAAATGTCACACTTTTTTTTTAGTATTTGAGATGGTACAAGGACCTAATAGAAAAGAAAAATTATAAATTAGCCCGTGCATTTTACAAAAGAGGCCTCGAAAACTAAATCGCAATTTAATCCTTGCAACATGCTTCGACATAGCCTAGAATCCATCATCATTGGGGACGAAACCACTTGGGACAAAAAGGTTGACCATAGCCCCACCGTGAGAGGATTTTGCGAGGAAGGAGTTGTAGACGCAAAGCTAAGGCCAAATTGCATCCCTTTTAGCTCAAAGGTCGGGAGGAAGGAAAGGAGGCATCGTTGAGGGACATCGGAGCTCCATGGTGTCGCCTTTTGACCAAAAGATACAACGGTAGGACACCGTAGGCCGCCCAACGAACACCAAAGCAAGATCCTCCCAAAACGGGGAGATTGCTTCGGTGGGTGTCATATCTCTAGAACTTGCGCCATTGGGTTTGAGCTCCAAGGAAGAACTGAACTCACAAGTCATCGACAGCTTGATCTTTCCTCTTCCACCTCTATCATAAAGTTCACCAAAAGTACAAAGCACACCAGATATAATTAAAATTACATGGTCCCTATACCAATGGACGACCTCTACCGCCGCTAGAACAAGCCGCCGACGCAATGGTGCCGCTGCTCCCCTACCGGAGTTGACCTGACCAGCGCCTAGAGCTACAGTCGTCGTTGTTGAACCCTTGAGTGTATCTAAAGAACTTGACATCAAGTCTCATTGTCATGTACGCATGACGAGAAACCCTAACCTCGATGCCCTGAGGATTTGTGAGGAATCTATGCCAGAGCTCTGTCTAATCCATCCCAATGAATGAACTTGAGAAGGATTGAAATCTGGAAGACTGATGCGAAGAAGAAGCATCGTCATCCGCCCGGGCGCCACCGCTATGAGAAATAAATACCCTAACCTATCTACTAGATGGAGCCGAGGCATCAGGATCCCCCTCTCCACCACTGGCCATCGAAGCGGCGGACATAACGCAGTTGAATCCACGGGCTCACCGACGAACAGCGAGGGGAAAAAACTTTGCCATGGTTGCCTTGCGAGATGGGAAAGAAATAAAACAAACTGCCCAAAAAGTGTACCATAAAAAAAATGGAATCCCGTCAAAATCTGATTTGGTGTTTTTCTTTTGGAAGAAAAGCAAGGGGCGGAGCTTGTAAACCGCCCGTTCTTAAATCGAAATTGCTCTGCATACGGTACATTTTGGTCGGACACATGTACGATCAGACGGTAAAACTTGTTGCATGTTGTGGCTCACAAACTGAATTGTCTTGGGCTGTCTTTAATCGTATGAGTGTGGGATGAGAATTCATCGTACGTATAGCAGAGTTGTTCTTAAATGCTCTCTGGAAAATGGCCGGCCGGATTAAATGGAACCGGACCAACCCGTGTCTGACGGCGCTTCTTTTCATGGGCTGACAGACGCGCGCATGCTGCCCAAGAAAACGAAGCGACTGCGGCCCATAGCGGAGCGCCGTCTGCTCGGCTCTCGAGCACAAAACTGACTTCCCGGCCCCCGCCCCACGCGGCCGACGCACAGGCTGACAAGCGGCCCCTCGCCCCTCGTGTCCCAGCTGCCATGGACACGGAGCGGCCGCCGCGACCGCGAGGGCCAATCGACAAGGCAGCCGGCCGCATTATTGCCTATCCGGATGGAGGCCATCTCCACCATCCAAGGGAAGAAGCGCCGGGGACCGAGCGGGGGCGCCTCCTCTACTCCCTCCCCACTCCCGCCGATGCTCTCTGCAGCTCCCCCTCCGACCTCCGCCTCCTCCTCTTCTTCCCCGGGTAAGCAAGACCCCCCCCCCCCCCCCCCCCCCCCCCCCCCCCCCCCCCCGCGGATTCGTAGCCTTTCGCTTGTGCTAAGAGACACTGGAGCATACATTCTGTCTTTGTGCTATGTGCTGTTGAGTCTGTGTTCAAGAACGATTCGCATTTGGCCGTTTGGTGCTTTAGCCGGATTGAATGTATCACCACATAATCGTGTGGTGAGTATGTTTGCTAGGAGAAGTGTCATTACCATTTTATGGAGTCTCTCGGTTCATAGGCTGAGCAGCTCTGTTCCAATGTGTGCCTCCTTTTATGCTGAAGTGTATGTTTCCCCTTGCACGAACATTAAGATTGCGTAGAAGCGTAGAAGGATCTGTTTTAGCAAAAGACGCGTGAAGTCAGTCCTCAAGTGGTCTTTTACGGCTACATAACTTTTACTCCATGTTTTGGTTAATATGCTGCCCAAAACAGGGGCTCTGCTTTTAGTTTATTTCTTATACATCTCTATAAATTAGTAATAGCAGCTTGGATTGCTCTGTCCTCACAGTGCTCGAATGGACTAGATTTACAAATCAATGGTGAACACTAATCTAGTGAACGAAATAATGGAACAAAAACATGTCCCCTTTTTCTTCAGACGACATACTGGAGTACTAAAACCCAACTGAAGCTAACTGTTCATGTTGAGGGATTATACACAGCACGCACAGTTTTCTGCTCTGTTTAATATACTTGTGCATCGTGTGCTTATATTACCGTTTGATTGGTTCTTAGCACAGGTGAAGTGTTCAGCTATGCTTCTCGTTGACCAGTCGCGCTTGAGCTGAATCGATCTTGCTGTGAAGCGCTTGACTGTTTCAGTGAAAGTATACAGGACCTCGAAGCAATGATCTCATCCATCAGCCTACTTGACAGTTCCCACCAGCTCATTCACAAACTCTACAGAAAATGCTGGCCAAGTAACTCAAATGCCAAACTGAACATGCATTCAACCGCAAAATCTGGGGGTAAGAGCATGAGGCTGAAGATGGCACTTCTGAAGCCCCATGCAACTGACTTCAAGAGGAACCACCAAGCCCACGAGGAAGACAATGTGTTCTACAAATTAGTTTATAGGCTCCCTGAAAGCCTTAGCTGTCTGTACGCCAGTCAGAAACCAGTAAGAAAGAAGAAACAGCAGAAGCAAGGAACTGTGCCTAGTAACCGGTTTGGTGTGATCTTGGAGTGGGAGGGAGTTGTTGTGGAAGATGATGATCCTGACCTGGAGCCCCGAGTGTGGTACGTACTATCACTTGAAGAGGCAAAGTCTTTTCCTCCGGATGAAATGCTGAAGGAAATTGAGGGAATGAGAACTGATCAGGCTATCTCAGAAGTCTTAAGTTGGTCGAAAGATGCAAAAGAAATTGAAAGGTTAGCAGCACGCAAGGAGGTAATATATCAGAAACTCCGAGGCACTTTCTACCAGCTGCGACCAGGTGTTCTTGACTTCTTGAACGCCCTTGTGGATTCTGACATTCCAATAGCAGTAACGGCTTCTCGCCCAAAAATGAACCTGGAAGAAGGCATAAAAGCTGTTGGCCTGCAAGGCTATTTCGATGTCGTAGTGGCGGCGGAGGACTTCCGCCGAGGGAAACCCGAGGGTGAGATGTTTGAGGTTGCAGCAGAGCAGCTTGGTCTTGAGCCTGATGTTTGTCTTGTGATGGGTAGCTCAAACTTGACGACAGAGTCTGCGCATACTGCTGGGATGAGGTGTGTGGCGGTTGCAAGCCGGCACCCTGCCTATGAACTCCATGCAGCAAACCATGTTGTGAGATGGCTTGATCAGCTCTCTGTTGTTGACCTGCAGAGGCTCGCCAATGGCGAGGTTCTTGGGCGCAGGGGCAGACGATCTGACATGGACATGGAGATTGTGATCGAGGAGTGATGTTTCTGCATGCACTTATCTACTACTAATATATAACTATGTTGTAACTTCAGTACT
>NC_057799.1:524396617-524401562 GCF_018294505.1 Triticum aestivum | reverse complement strand
CTTGGTGTCTCAGAGGTACTAGATGTCCGCCTCGCTGGTTTCGGACCCCTCCAAGGATCCCTTCAGCAGGGTTTCTTTGGGGACGCGACGACGGGAAGCAGAGCGGGGCGGTCGTTGGACGCTACGAGCGGCGGCCGGGCATTGTGGCTGGGGCGTGCACGGAGCTTGGAAGGGAAAGAGAGGAGAAAGACAAAGGGAGGGTGAGGGGAGTGTGCAAGGACGTCTCCGCCACGCCCTCCCTCCGTTTTATAACCACGGTAAATCGTGGGGAGGTGGGATCGGTTACGCCCATGATTCTACTTCCCCGCATTGTGCGGGCACGTTCCCGCACGCCTTAACTACGTGGAGAAGTGCAACCGCCCGCCGCTGCCATGATAAATCCCCCACGCGCGGACCGAGGGTGCGGCGTGGTGGGGCCCAGCCCACTGATACGTCCATTTTGCATCATGTTTTCTTACTATTATTTATAATTTTTTTATCCATAATAATGCTTTTTGGAGTAATTCTAATGCCTTTTCTCTCATAATTTGCAAGGTACACACCAAGAGGGAGAATTCCGGCAGCTGGAAATCTGGACCTGGAAAAGCTATGTCAGGGCACCTATTCTGCACAACTCCAAACAAGCTGAAACTTCACGGAGATTTTTTATGGAATATTTAAGAATTATTGGAGCAAATAACTACCAGAGGGAGCCCACCAGGTGGGCACAACCCATCTGGGTGCGCCAGGGAGCCCAGGCACACCCTAGTGGGTTGTGCCCTCCTCGGCCCACCTCTGGTGCCCATCTTCTGGTATATTGGTCATTTTGACCTAGAAAAAATAAGGGGAGGATTTTCGGGACGGAGCGCCGCCGTCTCGAGGCGGAACTTGGGTAGGAGCACTTTTGCCCTCCGGCGGAGCGATTCTGCCGGGGGAACTTCCCTCCCGGAGGGGGAAATCATCGTCATCATCATCACCAACAACTCTTCCATCTTGGGGAGGGCAATCTCCATCAACATCTTCAACAGCACCATCTATCTCAAACCCTAGTTCATCTCTTGTGTTCAATCTTGTTATTGGAACTATAGATTGGTGCTTGTGGGTGACTAGTAGTCACTGGTACGCGTCGGTCCTATACAAACGGTTTTTAACCCCTTTCCGCGATGGCATTTGGAACCGCCGCCTAGTGAGTGACGGCGATAGGGGGTCCTTCCCACACGACCCAGAAACCGTCGGGGATAGGGACCCTACAATACTCCTACTCGTTTCTGCTTGCATTGCCATCGCAGTCGGTATTCTGTGGTGCTACATTTACGATGCGTGGCCCATCACAAACGGTTCACTATTATAGAACATGTATGATGCGCAGCCCATCACAAACGGTTCACTATTAAGAAGATTAGCTAATCGTCATACGAGTGTCGGACAGGATTACGAAACGTCGGACCGTCGTAACATCGTCGTACACGACAACTATCGCACACGCTATTCTGTGGTGCAATGTTTACGATGCATACTTCATCAGAAAGAGTTCATGGTTGTGAATCGCGTACGATAAGGCAACTAACACAAACGTTTAGTTTGCCCGCACCGTTTGTGATATTGTCTGACATCGCACATGCTTTGCAAACGGCAACTGTGTGCATGCTTGCACACGTTTCCTCTCTGTGAACCATCTCGGATTATGGTGTATATCGCAAACGTTTGTGTTTTACCACCCATGTGTGCTGTAACAACCTGGAGAGCGTAATTTCACCGTAATTTAATTGCTTCTATTTCAAATTGTACCAGATTTGAATTTGAATTTGAATGTATGCTACAACTTTATTCATATCCATCAGGTTCAAACAACCAATGCATTATTCGATTCATAGGTACATATGTTCAAGAATTACATAAGAACCAAATAAAGAATGATGAACCACAATTGTATGCTTGTACTATTAAAGATGGTAAAGAAAGAGGCGAAATATATTCCGGTTGCTGAACAAGGTGAAGCGGAATGCCCATATTGTGCCCTCCTCCATGCAGAAGGCACGCACGACTCTAGTCCAACCCCTTGTGATGGCCGACCGCCCATCCTTCGCGGTCTTCATGAAAACATCTAGATAATCATCGTGTTCTAGTAGAAATACTTTAACCTTTGCATGCCCACCAATCATGTAGTTTGAGAGGTAATCTTGAGTAAACTGCTTTGGCAACCACTGCAAAGGGAAAAGATTCAGACGTTGTCATCTAACACAACTCATTATGGGCAGTAAAAAGAAGACTGCAGAGTTCTTACTTACCATCCTGCAGTTCGCTGTTGTCTTGGATAAAGTGTAAACAAATAGTTTAATTGCCATCTTTGGACCCATTTTACTAACAATCTTTATCAGCCTCCTCACTTGATGCTGATTCATCGATATCTCATTGCCCCATATGCAGAAAGGGTTGAAGCGCAGATCTTTACCAATGACATATGTACCTAAAAGCACCAAGTTAATATTAGAAGCTAAATAGCAATTGCACAATGATGTAGTACAACACTCTTTTATAATATGTCTATATACATCCGTATGTGGTAGTCCATTTGAAATCTCTAGAAAGACAAATATTTAGGAACGGAGGGAGTACCTTATAACATCCAATATACTCACATATTAGATGAATTAACATCTTATATTATGGGCCGGAAGGAGTTTAGTGCATTCTTACAAATTATCGGCTGATTAACTGTTGTTGTATCCGTGGGTTACAGTTAGTTTGAGCTAGTTCGGGCTCAAATAGCCCTAAAGTATATCTAAACATGAGGGCTAGTTTGAGCTAGTTGCATCTATAACCCACCCAAAAAACTATCCAACCCAAGAGGTGCTAATTGGAGCTAGTTCTCCTAGTGCATTTATTGTCAATCTAACCCTGCCATCCAAACAACTCTTTGGACGGAGTTAGTTCAGGGTTAGTCATGAGCTAGAAACTAACTCTAACCTCTAGGTAAGTTGAGTATCCAAACAGGGTTGTGTTGTTGTTGTTGCTGTTGCTGCTCTTCTACGTATATCTAGACATCATTAGAACATTAATGTAACACTCTTCCTTGTTGCTATGTAGCCTAGGATTGCATATTTAGACATTAAGTACAGTTCATGTTTCTATGTAGCCTCAGATATATTACATATGGCCCTAGTTAACCTAACGATAAATGGGTTGCAGATATATTCAGTTAAAAGTCCGATTCACCGATTAGTCCCTTATCAGCCGCCGTCCTATATGGTACCAACTACCGATATCCTGAACAATGAGCAGATATAAGCCATGGGTTGAAACTAACCTCGATGGAAAATAGCAGTCGTTCCCAAAATTGTCCTGTGTAGGTACATCGAGAAGCATGTTAAGCACAACAGGCTAAACATCAACCAAAATTATCCATGGTAGGCAAAATAATCTCCAAAAGATAGCTTTAGTGTACAGGTTTAAGCACGCTAGTAAAGAAAAACAAGTGGAAAGGTGTGCTAATTGCAACAGGCCTAACATTTAACAACAAGCAAACATAGTCATTCAAACTGGTATTGTGTCGGTCTAAGTACACTGGTTATTGTTAAATAAAAATGGAAAGGCGTGTTAACTACAAGATGCAGCAACCAAATGTAGTCATTCATAGTGGTATTGTTGAAACTGTACTGATGAAATTGAACTCCACAATGCATACTTGCACATACAGAACACCACGTTGTGAATAACTGGAATAAATAAGGCGTACTACGAACAACCAAAGATAGCATTTGAAACTGGACATATGCTAACTACAAACAACCGAACAATCAAAAAACTTCAAAAGAGGCATATGCTAGCTATAACAGGCTTAACAGCAAGCAAATATATGCATTCTTATCGATATGTTTAAAATTGGATTGATGAAATGTACTGCACAGTAAATAATTGCACATATAGAGCATCACATTGTGGACAACTGAAATAAACAAGGCATACTACAAACAACCAGATATAGCAATTAAAACTGGACATATTCTCACTACACTACAAAAGGGACTCGACAAAACAAATTATGGGTTTCCCCCTGTGAAGAGGCACGGCAAAACAAATCATGGGTTTCCTCACTTGTCACAGATGGGCTGTTCCCGTGGGAAGTGCACGGACCCTAGATGCGCTCCATGTTGTCGCAGATGGGCTCCTTCCCCTTGGAAGAGCATGGCTGTAGCGTGCCCTCCCTGATGTCGCAGACGGACACTTTCCCCTTGGAAGAGCAAATGGGCTCTTTCCCCTTGGAAGAGCCGGAGAGGGTGCCCTCCTTGTGGTCGCCGTCGATGAGGTCTGACTTGGAAGCTGTGGATCCCAAGCCAGCGTCGCAGAACGTGTCCTTCAGAAATGACAAAAGGGGCTCGATGGAGATGTAGAATGGCAAATTGTTGACAGCGAGCCAGAGGAGATCAGCGGCGGGGCCATGGATGAGATCGACGGCGGTGGAACCCGAGGGGTTGGGGGTGGGCCACTTAACCTGTCATATAGCCCGCCTCAGGCCGTTGATGTCGATGACCTCGATGTCGTAGCCGGCAGCAGAGACATGCCCGCATACTCTACCCCGCTGCTTGAGTGCCTGCCACCAGTAATGGTCGTCAGCTTCCTCGGCGACGTCGGGCGAAGAGACCGCTATACACCTCTTTTTGGCCAGTCGCTCCTCGAGCTCCACGGGAAGCGTAGTCGGGCTTAGGCTGTGACGCTCTGGAGTGGGGGATGGGGATCTGTGGGAAAGGGGATGTTTGGGAGGCGTCATCTATGAAACTCAGGGCGGCCTGGGTATGGAGATCGGTGGGTAAGCTGCACGGGCAAACCGGCAGATGTTGACAATGGAGGCCTTGCGGCGGCGGCGGCGGCAGCGGCGACGGGGACCTTGCTAGGGTTTCGAGCGAGGGAGGGGTGTGTGTGTGTGCACGCCCGAGGAGGTTTTGGTGCGTGCGTGTGTGTGTGCGTG
>NC_057799.1:524395522-524396321 GCF_018294505.1 Triticum aestivum | reverse complement strand
AGGAAATGACGCGGGTACTGAAAATTTTACTACACGGGGGTCAAACGCGGGAGTGAAATGCCGGGGCTATTAAATTTTTTGATGATAGTGCATCGCGCACGGTCCAGAGATAACAACCGTGTGTTATGAAACAGAAAAACCCTCGAGGCGGGAAGATATTTTCTAGGGATGCAGGTGGGATTGGGAACAAGAAACATCACACACGGTCCGGAGATAACAACCGTGTGTTATGAAACAGAAAAACCCTCGAGGCGGGTAGATATTTTCTAGGGATGCAGGCAGGATTGGGAACAAGAAACATCGCAGACAGTTCGGAGATAACAACCGTGTGTTATGAAACAGAAAAACCCTCGAGGCGGGCAGATATTTTTGAGAGGGGGAGCCTCATGGAGCCCAATGTATTGTACGGATGTGTGCGTCACAAGGGCACCGGCGTGGCACACGGTTAGTTCGAGTGAACCGTGTCTGTTGCATCATCTGACTTGTCTAATGTTCATAAATTTGGCGAAAAATGACGCAGGAGAGGGTCAGAACACGAACACATTTGCATGTGGACCAAATTTATGTATGAAAAGGGTGGTTTGATTTTCAAATACCAAACGCAACTTTGATGTGGCACCTCTCTCGCAAAGCGCACAGTATTGCTTGCCCCCACCCCCCCTCGTGTCGGCACGAAGGGAGTCCTAAGCTATGAATGCATGCCCCCTCCCCCCAACCGAGGTTCACCTAGCAAAGTGCGAAATAGCTAGAAGCCCCCCTCCTCCCTCGTGTCGGCATGAAGGGAATCCTAAGCTATGAA